>NW_015506193.1:3022-30097 GCF_001515645.1 Sinocyclocheilus grahami | reverse complement strand
TTGTTTGCACAAAACACATTTCCCTCTGTACCCGGAGCTGAACGGGGTGTCGGGCTGTCCGGCCATGGCGAGATCTGACCCCATCCTCTTCCTGTCTCGTGGATCAGAATCTTGGGTCGGGGTCCCTGGCGCTTAGGAAGAGGGTAGCGTCTGGCCGAGCGAGAGCGTCCCCGCGTCTTCTGCGCTTTAGCGGGCTGAACAGCGGGGGTGGCAGGCGCTGGTTTCGCAGGCTGTTGAGTCGGCACAGATTTTGGCCGAGCTGAGACGGTAGCGGAGCTGGAGCACTTAGGCAGGAAATGTCACATAGCCTGGGACGACTTCTGTGCCTCCGTGAAGCGTTCAGCAAACCCTTCGACCGCTGGGCCGAAAAGGCTCTTGGGGGAGACAGGAGCATTGAGGAAGGGGATCTTATCCGCGTCTTTCATCTCCGTCAGCGTCAACCATAAATGGCGCTAGAGCACCACAAGGCTGGCCATCGATTTCCCAATCGCCTGGGCGGTGGTCTTGGTGGCGCGTAGAGCCAGGTCCGTCGCGCTCCTCAGATCCCTGAGGATAGCGGGGTCCAGGCCAGATTCGGAGAATGCGAGGATTTTGGCCTGGAAGACCTGGAGGACCGCCATAGAATGAAGCGCCGCGGCCGCCTGTCCAGCTGAGGTGTAGGCGCGTCCAGCGAGAGCTGAAGTAGTCCTACACGGCTTAGACAGGTGAGCGGCCTTCACTCTCCAGCCGATGGCCGTGGGCGGGCAGAGATGTGTGGCCACTGACTCATCTAGGCGAGGCGGCTTATCGTACCCCTTTTCTTCAGCGCCATCGATGGAGGTGAGGCAGTATGGAGGCGGGCGGAGTATGGAGCGTGCCATGATCTGGTGAGCTCGTCGTGGACCTCCAGGAAGAACGGAGAGGAACGCTGACGAGGGGCCTGTCGGCGCCCCGGCAGGAACCATTCATCCAGACGGCTGCGAGAGAGCTCCTCTGGAGGGGACCACTCTAAACCCAGCTCTTAGAAACGCCTTGAAGAGGATACCGTCTTTGGTGGCGCTGGGTGTGGATGATGGCGAGGGGGTGGGGTCATTCTCCGAGCCCAACAGCTCCTCTGCTGGCGCGCTTTCTCTGAAGACTAAAACTCTCGCAATGAGAGCAATTAGCTCCCGTGAGCGCAGCTTCCGCATGGGATTTCCCCAAGCAGGAAACGCACTCCATGTGGCCGTCATCGGCATACAGGGGGGACCCGCACGAAGCTCTTGAAGTCGCCGGATGGCGGCAGGGGAACCAGACCGGACCTGCTGCGTCGCTGGAGAAGCGGAGAAGCAGGTCAGCCGAGCTGAGAGGTCCCGATTCCAGCTGTGAAGGCGTGTCAACGGCGAGCGGCTTCGGATCAGCTTGAGACGTAGAGTCACTGCTGAAGGAGAAGAAATCTGAGAATACTGTGGCGAGCGCCTGCTTATATAGCCAGATGCCTCGCCCATTCTGGCGGGCTTTGGCGGGCTTCGTTGTCATAGGCTTGTGCAGCTCCGCTGCCGCGCCATTGGTTCATTTTTAAAGCCCTGCACGAATCAATGGCCGTGCAGTTTCACTGCGTGAATGAAATAGGCTTCAGTTAAGGAGAAAAAAGGCTTTTTTCCCATATGCGTCTAGCAAGACGCAGTACGAGTGAAGTATCGAAAGGGAACCAGTAATACCACATACATGAGTGTTTTATGTTAACTAAATATTAACAAGCTGGGAAACCTGCTGTTGTCACGAAATAAAATATTTCTGTGAAATAGTTTCTGTTTTGATTGTAATTGTGACTGATGGCACTGTTTTATAACTGCCATCTGAAGTATGTACTGAAACTACAATCCATTTAATCCATAACTTAAACACACCTTTAAATTTAAACATTTTTGTGCTATTTGTTACTTTAATAAATTGTATTATTATAACTACTGATTTCAAATAACTGTTTATCTATGTCTGATGGTAATGATGACCTACCTGAATATACTGCATGTGGGTAAATGTGTTTGCTAATGTTATTTTTGCCGTTTGCAATGGAACTCTGTTATATAAATATAACTGTTGTGACATGAACAATTTTACATATGACTTATGTACATTATTTACAAAAGGATGTCGAGTATGACAGTTTATTTGATTTGAATTTTAAATCTGGGAAGATCTCTGCCATGTGTATGTCAACATTCAATGTCAAATTATATATAAATTTCTCTCTCTCTCTCTCTCTCTCTCTCTGTGTGTGTGTGTGTGTGTCTTTCCCTCCCCTTTTGACAATATATTTATCTATCTACAAGGAAGAAGGAAGTTCACAAGCTCCAAAAAGTGTTATGAAAATGCAAAGCAGCTCCATGTAAATCATGTGATCATTGTTTATTTTCATATCTTAATCCATAGGAATGTGATTTGCTTTCTTGTAAGAGGAAGTTCAGTGACAAAAAAACAAACCAAACACTTTTGCATAAGACATATGTAACGTTATTACATCTTAACAACCATTTGAGTAATCTGTGAGTAAACATGTTTGATACAAAAAATAATCTTGATTTCCATGAATGAGGTGTACCAGTGTCAAGAGTTCAGTCTTTTTCTTGAAACATCAGAACACATCCTTCAGTATACAGGGAAAATCTTTTGATAACTACAAAGAACAATGCAGCAGAGGTGACTGGTTTTTACCTCATATGGCTGTTTAAATGTCAGCTCTATCCATGTTCAATAGGGTGTATCCTACATTTGCATTAACGGATATTGGCAATAAGTAGACCTGCATGGAATGTGTCAACAGAATTTCACAGAATTTGAACATCACTCATCATCACTCTCTTACACATACCTATTACTTGTATGGAAATGTACCTATTCCTTGTACTTTTTCGTACAATCTACTTACACCCCATTGAAGTTAGGTATAAGGGTGTACCTTCATGCTTATTTTCTAAAAATCATATGTTTTTATACAAATCACATTGTACAAATTTATAAGAAATCACCACCTTGTAAAATGCTTATGTTTCCTAATTCGATAGGGGTTGGCAGATTACAGGTAACCCACATAAAGCATCAAAACAGAGAGAGAACATCCAAAATCATATACTTTCCCAAAAGTTTTGCAAACACTTTGTCCTATCGCAGCTTAATGAGCACGTGTTCACGTTTGAGTAGCTGCACAAACCAATGGCGCTTTAGCCCGCCAGAATGGGCGGAGCCGACCTCTATATAAGTCGGCTCAGAGCGTCATTTCATCAGAATATTCTTCTTCAGCGACGAGGATCATCTCTTTGCTGGCGCTGGACTACGAAGCCGAAGAATAAGGAAGTAGCTCAGCCTGCAGCTCGCCACCATCGAAGAGCCCCGGCACAGGAAGAAGCCAGAAGCCTTCCCCTGCGGCTGTCCGGCGCACTAAAAGAGCAAATTTCTGAGCAAATTTCCTAGCAATGTTGTTTCAAATGTGGCTCATGCAGGGCTTCAGAAGGACGCAGTGAGTGCATCGCCCGGTCTGGGCAGCGCCCATGCAGAGGCTGCGCGCTTACTGAGATGGAATGCGCTCACTGAGAGCATGAGTCTCGCTCTTCTCCACTCATGAATTGCCTTCAATGAAGGCAGCCCGCCCTCATTTCTCCTCTCTCAGCGAGCTCGGAGAAAGAAACGGTGAGTCGCGGAGCTGAGCAACCGGGTTGTGTGATCTCACTCTCCCCCACCACTTTGATCCGCCGGTGTATTTTACACGTAAGGATCAGCGCCCCTCATTACATCAAGCGGCTCGATCTTTCTAGGCGGATTGGAGTAGAATGCTGTCACCAATGATTCTGTATTGCTGATAGCTTCATATTTGTGTGTGCACCGCTGAGGCTGCGCCCGCTGAGACAGGCTGCTTTCACTGCGAAAGCATGAGTCTGTCCCCACTTCGCTCGCAGATCACTTTCTTCAATGAAGGCGACCCCGCCCCTACCGTTTCTCCCCTCTCAGCTGCCTTGGAGGAAGAAACGGCGAACTCACGGGTTGAGTGACCAGGATTGAGTGATTCACGCCGGCACAGATCCTGCGTGCTTCATTCTCCACGCAGCTCTTTGATCTGTTGATGTGTTTTACACATAAAGATTAGCACCCCTCGTTCGATCTTTTTAGTCAGATTAAAGGAGAATGCTGTCACCAATGATATCACTGACAGCTTTAGTTTTGAGTGAGCTGCTCACCTGGGCCACGCCCACGCTGGGGCTGCGCTTACTGAGACAGATCGCTCTCACAATGAGTGCGTGCATCTCGCTCTGCTTCACTCACGGTTCGCCTTTTTCAATAAAGCCGGCCCCGCTTTTCCCATGCTCACGTTCTCCCCTCCAAGCTGCCTTGGAGGATGAAACTGTGAAGTTGCGGGGCTGAGAAATAGGGTCGGAGTGATTTCACGCTGGCATAGGTCCCGCGTGCTTCACTCTTCCTACAACACACTGATCCGCCAGTGTGTTTTACACATGAGGATTAGCGCCCCTCGTCTGCGTCGAGCAGTTTTATCCTTTTAGGCAGATTTAAAGATGCGCGCAGCCTAGACTGGGCCATGCCCACACCAAACCGCACAAGAGTCAATTGTCTCCCAGACAGCGAGCAGTCTTTCTGGAGACTGTTATAGACTCGGCCCGGGTGCGGACATGGCTTACGCTGGAGCGGTCCCTGACTATTCAGTGACTGGTGGCATCTTTCAAGCCAGGGACTTCGGGTCGCCTCAGGAGTTTCCAGAGGATGCGCGGCCTAATGGCAGCCACCTCCTCTGTGACTCCTCTAGGCCTGCTTCAAATACGGCCTCTCCAATTTTTGGCTCAAAGCCCACGTCCCGTCCCACGCCTGGCATCTGTGTAGATTTTATGTCAGGGTAACCCATCGCTGTATCAAAGCTTTGGCCCCTTGGACAACTTCTTGCCTGTTTCAACCAGGTGTGCAGTTGGGACTGACCTCCAGGAGGAAGGTAGTTACATCGGTCAATCTACGAGCGGCACCTTCATATCAACTGCCTCAAAATGATGGCGGTTTTTCTGGCCCTGAAAACCTTCCTGCCAGCTTTAAGAGGGCACCACATCCTGGTCAGATCTGACAACATGACGGTGGTAGCCTATATCAACCACCAAGGTGGTCTCAGGTCACGTTCCCTTTACAGGATGGCTCGATGCCTCCTACTTTGGGCACATAGCAGACTCCTCTCAATCAGAGCGGGTCATGTGCCGGGCAGTCTGAACCTTGGCGCAGACATGCTGTCCAGAGGCAATGTAGCTCCGGGAGAATGGACACTACATCCTTTGATGGTTCAGAAAATCTGGTCTGTCTTCAGGATGGCAGAGGTCGACTGCTTCACCTCAGAAGACAATTCTCACTGCCCAATCTATTCCATACAGTGAGATGTTCTGGCCCACAATTGGCCCAGCTCTCACCTGTACGCCTTCCCCTGATTGCCCTGCTTCCTCAGGTCATCAGACGGGTCAGGGAAGTCGGTTGCTCAGTCCCCCTGGTGGCCTTACTTTGGAAGAGCCAATCTTGGTTCCCTGAGTTAGTGCAGCTGTCACCATTATGGAGAGACCTTCTCTCGCAGGCGAAGGGCATGATTTGGCACCCCCGGCCAGAGCTGTGGAGCCTTCATGTCTGGAGCCTCGATGGGAGCCTATGCAGCTTCCAACGAGAGTGAGCAACACCATTTTAGAGGCTAGAGCACCATCTAAGAGACGTCTTTACGCCCTCAAATGGTCAGTCTTCTTTGACTGGTGTGCAGCACGAAGCC
The DNA here is from genome assembly GCF_001515645.1 of Sinocyclocheilus grahami. Classification (NCBI taxonomy): domain Eukaryota; kingdom Metazoa; phylum Chordata; class Actinopteri; order Cypriniformes; family Cyprinidae; genus Sinocyclocheilus; species Sinocyclocheilus grahami. The sequence goes on along the minus strand of NW_015506193.1, from coordinate 24,339 downwards.
TGGACCCGGTTTTTTGGGAAGTGTGCCACGTGCTGACTTTTTTGCAAGAGTTGTTGGATAATGGGCATGCCCCTTCCATGCTCAAAATGTATGTGGCAGCTATCGCAGCGAATCATTCCCTCGAAGCTGGCCAGTCAGTCGGGCAGAAACGACTTGGTTGTTAGGTTCTTGAAGGGCGCCCGGAGATTGAATCCTCCTCGTCCTCAGACCGTGCCGACCTGGGACTTGCTCAATTTAATTCAAGCTTATTTGTATAGCGCTTTTCACAATACAAATCGTTGCAAAGTAGCTTTACAGAAAATTAAGTTTCTACAATATATTTAGAAGTAGCTTGTCAGTGGTGACTATGTCAAATTGATGTACATATGGCAGAAATGTATGGTAAAATTCAGTTAATGACATAATCAAACAGACGATGAACACTATTAACAGCAATGATTATATGGTGCAATCAAATTTGTAGCAAAATTTGGTAGTTTATGTTGTTTCAGGGTTGGCATCATCTGAGGTTTTCCTTGTCCATAGTCCTGAGGGCCCTAAGGGGAATTTGGGATTTGGGCCTAACGACTGTAAGGTCGTCTTCACGCCATGACAAGGTTATGTGCCTAAGGTGCTCTCAACTCCATTTAGAGCCCAGGTTACCCTTATAGCGCTCCCCGCTGTGGACGGTGAGCAGGATCCCAATCCACTTTGCCCGGTTAGGGCTCTTAGAGTGTACATTGAACGCTCTGGTCTTTTCAGACAATCAGAGCAGCTATTTTTCTGCTTCGGAGGCCACTGTAAAGGGTGCCGGTTACGAAGCAGAGGCTTTCCCACTGGATAGTAGATGCTATAGCCTTGGCTTATGCCTCAGAAGGCTTGCAATGTCCTATAGGGATGAGGGCCCAAGCCACCAGAGGAATGGCCTCCTCCTGGGCGTGGTCCAGCGGAATTTCTATAAGTGAGATTTGTGCAGCCGCCGGCTGGTCGTCGCCGTCCACATTTGCCAGATTATATAATTTAGACGTCCCTGCCCAGCAGGCATGAATTTTGTCTATTTAATCTGCCTATTTCTCCCTAAGGGTGGAAATGGTAATATCTGTAGTTCCAGCTCGGCTGTGATCGTGCGGCCGCCAGCTGGTTGTCGCCGTCCTTTTACTAAGATTCTATTTTAGACGTCCCTGCCCTGCAGGCATGGATTGACTGTTCCCCCGAGAGTGGAAATAGTTATATCTGCAGTCCTCAGCAGTGCTTGGGACTCAGCTTTGCTCATGATCTTAGGAGTCCTTAACTTAAGTGCTCCGAGACTGGGCATGCAGAGCAGGTTGTTCTGTATCTGCTCGTAGCATGGCGTGATTGGATGCGTTCCCCATACACAATGTGAGAGAACGTTCAAAAGCGAGCTCTCTGGTTACTGACGTAACCTCGGTCCCCTGAGATAAGGGAACAAGCGTTGTGTCACTTGACGTGCTACAAGCTGCATGTGAATCGACAGTGGTGTAATGTAACGAAGTAATAAAACTTCGTTACAGTGCTTAAGTATTTTTGGGGAGTGTCTGTACTTTACTTGAGTTGTTATTTTTCAGTTAACTTTTACTTTGACTCCACTACATTTCCTAATTAAAATGCATACTTTTACTCTGATACATTTCCCCAAGGCATATTCGAGAAGTCAAAAGAACACGGCCTGCAGGAAAGCAGGTTTGACGAATCAGTGGTCTGGCGCTTGCAAGTTAGACTTCTAAAAAACACCTTTGCTCATGTTCAAATAAGTACACGCACAACCGCGGATGATTCATTTTCCACTCAAGTCGAGTCTGGGGTGTGCGATATACAGTATATCTTCTGTGATAATATGGTAAGTGTTGTTGTAATGATGTGTGATCTGACATTATAAAGTAGGCTATTTCACCAAATCACACACAGAGTGCACGCACGTGATTTATTAGTCTATTCTCAAAATTCAAGGCATTCTAAAATGTAGACGGCAAAAATCCTTCTGTATCCTTTTTATATTTATATAATTTAATATAGTTAACTTAATCTATATCACACAAAGAGTACAGTTTTTCTGCCGATATCAGCATGAATATATTTAATAATCATTTTATAGAAGCTCAGTAAAGCAATAAATGACTTACATTTTAGACATAATATTGCTTGTTTTTGCTCAATTTTGCCAATGATAATAGTTCCAAACAAAGATCACAGCACTGTTTTGTGTCTCTGAGCAATGGACGGTGTTTACTTATTGAATGAATCAGCTTTTTGAACGAATCAGTTGAATAAATGATTCAGTTATTCCCTGATTAACACAGTCAAATGCTTTGTTTTTGAATGAATCGGTTGAATCTCAATGACTCACTCATTAACAGTCACTTGCTGCCACCTACTGGCCGTTTTAATTTCACATTTAGACTATTTCTATTTCAGGCTACTGGTGTAGCCTACCTTTTTACTTCTTACTTTCTGCAATAATCCAAGAGCCAATGAAAAAAATTATATTGTGTTTTTGTCGATGGAACCAGGGTGATGTTAACTTCTGGGTTGGCCTCCAAAAATATGTCACCATTGCAGTGCTCTATTGTGGATCCATACAGTGAATTGTTGCCAGAGTACCCTTGAGTGGCCTGAAGAGTCTTCACTTAAGTGTTCCAATAAGAGCATCTACTCCCAAGCCATTAACAATTTACTGAATGCTACAAACACACCATGTCCAGGGTCACTGAAGAGAAAGAGGAAATTAAAAAAGAAATATCAGAAGCAAAGAAGAGCACTGAAGACAATGTATTTTTTAAACAACATTACTCAAAACTGGGGCACTGGAATCAGTATTTTAGAAAATGGGTTTTGAGGTGTTCCTGGGTTTGTTTGTTTTTGTTGCTGTTGTTGTTTTACAACAAAGAGTCATGACAAGATGAGCTGAAACTTGTAACTACTTACAAAAGAACATGTGACGTGACATGTGGCCAAGTATGGTGACCCATACTCGGAATTAGTGCTCTGCATTTACCCATCCAAAGTGCACACACACAGCAGTGAACACACACAAACCGTGAACACACCCCTGGAGCAGTGGACAGCCATTTATGCTGCGGTGCCCGGGGAGCAATTGGGGGTTCGGTGCCTTGCTCAAGGGCACCTCAGTCGTGGTATTGAAGGTGGGAGAGAGTGCTGTACATTCATTCCCCCCACCTACAATTCCTGCCGGTACGAGACTCGAACCCACAACCTTTGGGTTATGAGTCTGACTCTCTAACCATTAGGCCACGACTTCCCCCAACATTCTAACACCGGTTGCTGGAAGTATTGAATGGGTCATGCGTTTACTGTCGACTACTAGTGTAGGCAGCGGCTGCATCCGAAAACTGAAAAATACTGCCTCTGCAGCATTCTAAGGTGGCAAGGCAACAAGGCACATATGAATCTAATGATCGTGTCACATCTAATCTGAATGATTTTTGAAGGCAGCACAGTATCCTTCGCTGCATATGACATCCCATAGTCCTGTGTGTTCCATTACATGACAGTTGAGATAAAAAATAAAAATGGTGCATGAAAGTGGTTGGTGGTAATTTTTTCCACTTTTGATATCATTTCTAGTAGGGATGCACCGATACTGGTATCAGTATCGGGCCCGATACTGAGCTCCTGTACTCGTACTCGTACTCGTTAAAATGCCCCGATACCAAATGCCGATACCACACAGCATGTGATAAGCAGACGAAGAAACACCGACAACAGAACAACAGACAGCAGAATGGAGTTAAGGATGTCTACTACGAAGTATATGTATGCAATGAATATAACATTAAACATTCGGTATTAACGCCTGTATAGCTGATGTGCGCGAGCTGATAAACAAAGCACGCTGAGTGGATTGAGCACGCGGCGGTGCAGATGCACAAGCTTGTCGAGTGAATTTACCTTTCTCACAGACATCACTGGAAAGTTTGTAGTTCGGTCGGATATGTAAAAACAAGTAAAACAATGCACAAGTTACTTAATGGTAGGGAGAGAGAGAGAGAGAGAGCATGCGCACTTCTGTTGTGTGATCGTTGATGTTCACTCACTTAGCATACGCATCATTTGGATTAAAACTAAATTGTAAAAATAAGACCATTTATAGGGGCATTCACTATAAACATAATCTATTTTCAACCTTAGGCATACACGACTTACTGGCAAAAGTGAATCTAGCAGCTTGTGTGAAATGCGCTAGGCTGTACTATTCTGCATCAGTACAAATATCTGCACGCATTGCGCGTGTTTTGCTTGCTTGAGTGTTTATGCATTATATGAGTGGCTTTGGAATATAAATCGCAGCACGTTTCAGATGAAAAAACGCCACTTCTAATTCTGAAAATATCACAGTTAGGAGATGTATAATGAGTGGTTCCCTGCATTATTACAGCAAAGCGCGTGATTGCAGTACTAAGCCGCAGCAATGGAGCAGCTCTAATGCTATTAAATTAAAGTTGATGTACATAGAGCAAATCAATGAACAGTGAAATTAATAAAAACTTGTTAAATACATTTTATTGGGCATAATTAAGTGTGAAAATAACCGAAGGATATAGTCAAACCAAAAAGTATTCAGAGACCAGATATAATTTTGGATATTTTTTTACTAGTGAGTGTAGGACACTATAGTTCATTTATGTAAGTGAGGAAAGCAAAATAAAGTAAACTGTGACAAATCATACCCAAAAATTCTTCATACAGTGGACTACCAGTAAAATTGATATAAATTTGGAACCAAAAATTATTCAGGCCGAGTCTGGAGGAAAAAACTGAAGTTGAGGTTTGCATGAAGCTGGGTGACAGCATGCCCAGGAGACTACAGGCTGTCACTGAGGCTAAGGGTTGCCCGACAAAGTATTCATAGTTGTGTAAATACTGTCATACTAACAGCTGACTAATTTTTGGTTGATTGTAATCTATTACATACCTTTCTATCAAATGTATCTAACATTATCAAGCTGAATTTGTTCTGACACAGTTTAACTCTGAATTCTTGTCAAATTGTATTACCATTCTCTAAACTATAGCGAATAAACTGTGATAATGTGAGAAATGTTGACGGTGTCTGAATACATTTTGGTTTGACTGTATCTATTTGATAAATGAAGTTAACCAACTAACATTATACATACTCTTTTGGTTTCTGTACCCAATATTTAAAAAAATTACAAATGCAATAAAAATATGTGTATCGGTACTCAGTATCGGCAAGTACAAAAAATAAAAGTATCGGTATCGGGCGAGTACTGGAAAAAGTGGTATCAGCTCATCCCTAATTTCTAGCAAGAAAATTAGCATTGTAGTAATTAAATATTTGCTTAGTTATCACTAAAGCTCTCTCTATTTTTTTTGTAGACCACTAAACTGTTATGCTGCCTCAGAAGTCTATTGGCGCATTTCCACTGCATGGTACGGCATGGTACGGTTCACTTTTGGGGGATTTTTCACTGGGTACAGTACCTGGTACTTACAAAGTCATTGCCTGATAGATCAGCAAGGCAGCAAGTCAGCTTTAAGCTGACAACATAAGCTTTCGGATACAGCCGTTTTCAATGATAATAATGGGTTCTGTTTGCTTTTGGTGCAATGTGTCGCACCCTTCTCATCTGGTGTAGACAGGGTGTGAAAGCTGTCAGTTAACTCTTAACTTTAGCATTTGTTTCTGTAGTGTAAAACCAGGGCCGTTTCTAGCCAATTCGACACCCTAGTCGAAATCCCTATTGCCCCCCCCCACCCCCAAATTATATATATATAATTCTTTTCAGACACCAGTTGCTTGTCACATTCAAATCGGTTGTCATAGTAACGACACTAATTTGTGGCGATTCAGTGCATTGAGTTCCACAAATCTGAATGCATTATTTGTAAATTGACTGTTAAGATAAACATTTTGCACAATTTAGTATCTGTAATATCATTGTGTTGCCACTAGATGCCTGTATAGCTCTATGTAACAATCCCTAGTGGCTAAGACATTGCATATAATTTACAAATAAATCACACATAAATTAATTTTATTACATTTTGATTTAGATACTATATACTATATACTACTACATATTGTTTAGATATTATCAATGGCTACTTTTTGGTCTTTATCTGTTTTTTGTTGTTGTTTCTTGAAACATTGATTTAAAGTGTCAGTTATTGCATTATTATTTCAGTCAAACCTATAAAACCCCTTTGTTACCCCAAACTACATATAAAAGCTTTATCAGTGGCATAAAAGTAAACAATGCAGCTACTTAATCATTTGCTACTTGTTAACGTGTTAACTTCCCCTTTAAATAACGTGACGCTCTGCCCTCTATGACGCTACTCCCATTAAGCGCTGTTGGAAGTGAATGAATTGATTCAGCATTTCGACACCTCCGTAAGGATGCATTTAACTCGACAAAGCAGTCTAATAAAGGATGTATTGTTTGATCTTGTGAATTACCGAATTTTACTATACAAATATTTTTTAATCGGATGTTATAAAGTTTATATGGGAATATTACATGACACGCTGATCCTTTAACAATGCATTGGCGCAAAAAAACGCACACCTTTTGGACAAATCTGCCACAAATATTTGGACAAATATGCCACAAAAGTGCCACAAATACTGCCTAAACAAAATACTGATTTTGTGCACTTTATTTACTGTACCAATATTTTAAATTGACCTTTGAACTTAGCTTTATTGCATGGCAAAAAAAAAGTGTTACCTTGCCAAAGCACTGACAGAGCCCACTGATCTAATGGCGTTGTTGAGCGCTCCAAATGCAAACTTTGCATGCAACAATCAGGCAGCAATTGACAGCACTCTGATCTAGTGGCATACAGGCATCGTCAGATTTACAGTACTCTAGCCCAATAATGTTGGGGAATCCAGTGGGGGCAGTCATATTTCAGGGTGGCCATGCCACTCTTTATCACAACCCTGCTAAAAGTACCAGTACGTGCGCTCGTTGGCACCCCTTCAGCGGGTGGCACCCTAGGCGACCGCCTAGCTCACCTAGAAACGGCCCTGCGTAAAACACAACATCCAGACCAGTGTTGGGGGTAACGCATTACAAGTAAAGTGAGTTACGTAATCAGATTACTTTTTTCAAGTAGCTATTCTTCATGCAATACTGTAATGCATTACTTTTAAAAGTAACTTTCCCCAACACTGATCCAGACACATATCAAAACTGACATCACTAAACAAAATAGACGTTTAAGATTAATCATTTAGCGTTTTTTCCTCCCTTGCTCTTGTTTTCCATTGGAAAAAAAAAACTTTGCTGATTGACTGCTACTTGTGATAAGCTACCTAAATTTTTTTTTATTATTAATAATAATAATAATAATGATATTCCAACTGTCCAGTCAAATCAAATTTGTTATTTGGTAATCAATGACATGCTTTTTTAGTGAAGAAGAAGAAGAAAAAGAAGAAGAACCAACATTAATATTCTGGGAAGACAATAGCCTACAATTTATTTCATGGGGTTGGTAAGGTATCTGGATAATGAATAGAGGGTCACTGGCCCAGAACCACTGTCTTAAAAGGCAAATATATTACCAGAAAGGATCAATGTGGTAACATTTCTAAGTATCCTTGCTGAAATATTAAATATTTAAATAATAATCTATAAATAGCTTAACTATTTAAAGTACCAATATCTACTCTGCGGAAAAGATCAGTGTTTTACCAAGTAGTTTTACCAAGTGTTGTTATAGTGCAGGACATAGATATGCTAATCCACCACAGTGGACATTCTTATCTGGTCTTTTCATGAAGGTATACACTTTTTCCCATCATCTGAATTATTGAAGGCAAGAAAAATGATTATACCAGTCAAAGTAGCACTGTCCTTCATTGGTGCCATCATGTTGTCCATTATCAGCCAACTCCAGTTCTACGCCAAGATGGTATTCGGGAGAGTTTTGCATGTTGCCCAGGTAGCGTAAGGTACCGGTGCTGATGCGGCCAGAGGGTAACATGATTCGGACCCTGTGCCCAATCTTCAGATCCAGGGGGGAGTGGGGTACGAACACTCGATGAGGTCCCCCTCTGCTCCTCCAAGACATTACACTGAAGAAAGAGGTCATGCAAAGTATAGTATATAGTTTGAACATCAAGTAAAATTTAACACAGAATGTAACACTTTACTATACTCCTATGCAAAAGGGGATTAATAAATGATGTGTTCATTAATACACAGATCTCTGGAATATGTGCTTCTGATTGATCAGTCACTGTATTCCACAGTCAAATATTTCTGTTTATGACACAATTCTCTGGAACACTTTATTGTGACAGTGTTTTAAGCTGGACATGTTCATTCATGCCTTGCTCCTGTCATTGAAAGGTACTATCAAAGTTACCTGATGTTAGACATGGCAGAAGTGGCTCTGGAGTCTGATGGGCAGGAGGTTTGACTGCCGCACAAACTTTTTTGGTCAACACCATCTCGAAGCAATTCCACATCAGGTCCCTTTTGCTGGTGTCTGAGACCACCTGCAGAAAGTTGGAAGAAATGTCTCATTTGTTCAAATTTATTTAATTTCAGTTATCCCCACACAAGGGCAGTTCTGACATCCAGACAGTCCACCAAAGGAACTTACTAGAACATTCATGTTCCTTCTCCTCAGAATAAAGTCCATTCTCCAAGCCAGACTCTAGAAAGACTTCATTTGTTTCTTCTAAATCAGTGTCTCTGTACAGCATTCCAGTCCTTACCAGAATCTCAGAGGTCAACTGAAAAGATCACATAACACAATTAAAATACGAGTTAAAAAGGCTCTACTCAAATATTGCCTGTTTCCACCCTGTATTTATGAGTTAGTCATGAATCATTCAGTAACACTTTATTTTAAGGATCAAATTTTAGCTATTAATTAGTTGCTTATTACGATGCATATAACTAGCATATTGGCTGTTTATTAGTACTTATAAAGCACATAGTAATGCCTTATTCTGCATGACCGTATTTTAGATCCCTTAATCCTACCCCATACCTAAACTTAACAACTACCTTACTGACTATTAATAATCAGCAAATAAGGAGTTTGTTCAGGCAAAACTCTTAGTTAATAGTGAATATGTGTTCCCTATTCTAAAGTGTTACCAATCATTCGTTCAACCAATTTGTCCAAAAATGCTGATTTATTCAGAAATGAAACAAGTGGCCATCTCTATGATGCACTCTAAAAAATGCTGGGTTAAATATAACCAGTGGTTGGGTTCAACCCAACCGCTGGGTCAAAACAACCCAATAGCTGGGTTTGTCCCTTTTTAACCCAGCACTGGTTTATATTTAACCCAGCATTTTTTAGAGTGTGCAGTCACTGAATCATTCGCTCAACTTATTTGTTCAAAAATGTTGATTCATTCAGAAATGAAACAAGTGAACGTCTTTATGATGGAGTCACTGAATCATTCACTCAAACCGATTTGTTCAAAACTCAATCATTCAGGAATAAAACACCACTACGATGTGTTTCTCAGTGTTGCAGTGGTTGTGTGGCTTTGTTTGGAACTATTTTGATCTACATGGTCTTTTATTAATAGTGTAGCAATATTGCACTGCTCACACAAATCATTTTCAAACCAAGCAGTGTTCAAAGTCTGTGCGGGGAAATCTTTCACCTTTACATGAAATTCCCGATTATGAGAATTCCTATAATAAAACAGGATTTTGCCTGTAAAATTTCACACCATGAAGGTTTGGTTATATTCACGTGAGCTTCTTGAATCCATTGTGAAATCTGTTGGGGGAATTTTTCCCTCATGTGAAATTCAGAATCGCGTGGAATGTTTCGCAATCAAACTCTTATTAACACAAAATATAAGAGCACATAGTTTCACACACCAGAGGGTTAAATTACTTTGCTTTTCCTTATGTATTATGTAGTAGTTCATTAAACTGTTGTATATAATCCCACACTCAAGCAAGACTCTATTACGGCTGTATTGTTTGTGTAATTTTCTTTAGTTGAATTTGAATTTTCCAGAGGAATGCAGAAATTAAATCAATCGAAAATGTCCTGTCGCTTGTCAGTTTCATTTTGAAGAGACTTTAATTGTTCCTGCCATCAAGCTTTATGTTCTTAGTTCTAGCTTATGTACTGTGCGCGTGACAAACTGATGATATGAAAGTTTGCATTTCAAGCTTATCTGCCATGATAGATGCTATAAATATGCATTTAGAAATAAAGTGATGCCACATAGTCACCAAGCATTTTTAAGTACTGCAACTCATGAGCACTGCTAGTTACTTTAGCCATCCCCATTAATTAACTTATGAAACAGTTATAGCATTATCAAAAAAGCATGCCTAGGCCTATATGTTGCATTTAGCTGAAGCGCCAGGCGATAAAAGCAGCAATGCAGATGAAGCAATAGTGTCACAGCATTATAATGGATTTATGAGATTAATTTCTGAAATATTATTAGACCCACATACCTGGTCTCTAAGATTATGTTGTCTCTTTTGCAGCTCCACAAATCGCGTCTCCCATGATGCTCTCTGGTTTGCAATCTCTATCTTCAGTTCTTGAATTTCTCCCTCAGCCTTTAGCAGTCTCCTGAACAGGCCACTTGCGCGTTCATGCTGAACACAGTTTTCTGGTTTGGCCTTTTTCTCTGAGTCTGCATTTACATTTGTCCCTAAGAGATGCTTGGCATCCTGGACAGCTACAGATTTATAAAAGTCTTTAGTGTTAATATTTTGGCAAATGCTGATTCTGTTTTGATATGGATAATGGAGTCAAACACTTAATACACACTTAGGATAGTTCACCTAAAAATAAAAAAAAATCAGTCGCTATTTATTAACTTATATGTCATACGAAACCTCTATGACTTTTTACTTATGTGAATATGAATATCTCTATGTTTTTTGTCTGTACAGTGAAAGTCAATGGAGTCCAATGTTCTTTGGCACTCCATTTACTTTTACTGTATTGACAAAAACATAATGTCTTTTGTTTTCCTCTGAAGAAAGAAAGTCACAGATGTTCTGTACAACATGAGGGATGTTAATTTTTGCATGAACTTCCCTTTAATTTTTTTAAAATCCATAATAAACTCAGATGTAAAATGTTTTGCTCTGCTTTATTTTAAAAGGTTTCTTTCGTCAGAATACTTATCATTTCACAAAACTAGCCTGCCATCTATTGGACAGGTACAAGCATTACATTTACATTATAATTGGTAAACATTTAGCAGACTTTGCTTCCTTTGCATAAAAACTGATTGATGACTGTTTTTTTTTTGTGATATTAGGATTTACCTGTGGTCAGTTGTGATGGGGGTTTAAGGTCAGTGTCAGCTGCGTGCTGTGTCCATGATGCAGATTTTAGAGCACAATATGGGCTGACCTACAGTACAAATAACATTTGATTCGATTTACCAGTGATTTGTGTAGCAGTACAGTTAAAAGTACAATATATTTATAGAATGCATTAACACTGGCATTAATTAAAGAGGACATAATTACCCAGAAAAACCTCCATGTGCACAACAGGCCCTTGAGAGTCCAGACAACTGCTGACCACGGTACATAAGTAGCCATTTTATGAAGATTTCACATGGTGCTCTATTGCCTGCAATATATAGATGAAATACAATACAAGCCAAGCCATTGTTAGATTCCCATTGGATTAAAACTCAAGAGTGGACCGCTGTGGCTTTGAGAGAAAGAGGAATCTATTCTGGTATGTATTTGTTCAAAAACATTGAAGCAGGTAAATACCTTGATACAATGCCTGGTTGAATGCTTCAGTAGCTGAATGAAGATCCCTCTTGAACTTCAGTGCATAAGAATTAATCTCTCGGTTTGTTTCTCTCAATTTGGTTATCCAATGGCATGTTCACATGCTGACCAACCTGTTGCTACCAAGCCTGTTGCAGATGCCTCGAGAGTCTAGAGACCTAATCCTGTCTAAGATGATTAGTGACTGGCTTATGTGCTCCTCTTGTGTCCCATCACAGACTAATTCTGGTACCTGATCCTATTTTTACCAAGTCCATATATCAGTGTATTGTAGTGAGTAGTGATCGGGGAGCAAAGTCCACTAAAACAAGCTCCAATCTAGCAAGATGTTTGTGTTTTAGTGAAATGTTTGCCACCATAACACCCTAAAGTATCCAGCGTCCTAAAATGTCCTTTTGCAACAAACTACACTTTAATGCTTTAATTATATAACTATAATTTGTGATATTGAGTATTTAGAACTACTTTTTTATGTTTGCTTGTTTGTTTATTTTGTATTACATTTGTCACAGCATCCATAAAGTGACATAATACTTTTTGTTTTCATTTAAACACTTTATATATCAGTATTTATCGGTATATATCTTTATATATATCGGTAATTATATAACTATAATTTGTGATATTGAGTATTTAGAACTACTTTTTTACGTTTGCTTGTTTGTTTGTTTTGTATTACATTTGTCACAGCAACCATAAAGTGTCATAATACTTTTTGTTGTCATTTCAACACTTTATATATCGGTTTATCATGTCAAACTCTTACAGGAAATCAGGTCACCCATGAATGAAATTTTGCTGAAAATATTTGATTTTTTTTTTTTTCAAAGTAACAGATTTAGAGAAATGTAGTACAGCCTTAAGTTAAACATATGTTACAAAGGTCTAAAATGGAAAATAATATTGAGGAAAGGAAGAACCTAAATTCATTTTTTGTTTAATATTATATTCAATATAAGTCAAATAATAGAAACATGAAAATGCAGTAGAGCATATTCATATTTTCACATAAAATGACATGTAGGATGGCCTGCTGAACCTATTTATTTATTGTTTTAAATATCTCAGCTTCAGTTGCGTATCATGTTTGCCTTAGTTATGTTTCAATCAGCATTTCATTGTCACAGATATCTCCGCTTTAGGTGCATAGCATGTTTGTCTGAGAGTATTTATCCATCATTCTAGACACGTGTGTTTGTCCATAGTAAAATACAAAGCGCATCGTCATTTAACTTCTGTTTGAACATATCCAATAGCATGTTGCAATGAAAGGCTCATTTTTCATTCAGTGTGAATTCTGATGTTGATCCTGAGCTTTCAAATGAAATTTGAGCTTAAAATGACGGCAACTGATTGTTCTGTGTAAATAGTCGGCTGTGTATTTTTGGATTGTCAGAAGTGGGATGGGTGGAAAATTGTGGCCTGCTGTAAACAGCAGTTTAATATTACCATAAAAACACGGCCTCTTTAACAGAAACACTGGGGAGCGTTTATCTGTCTTAAAGGCACAGTTCACCAATTGACAATTCTGGCACCATTTATCTAATCGTATGGCGTTTCAAACCCACATGATTTTCCTTATTCTGCGGAGCACAAAATATTCATTTTTGAAGAATATCCTGACCACTCTTTTCCATAAAATGAAAATGAATGTGGATGGTGTCTGTCAAGCTCCGAGGTTATCAGTAAAGAATTACATTTTACTCATATGTTTTAGTCTGTCAGACATGTGCACTTCAACTAAAAATATTGTATTTTTTTATGGATTAAATCAAGTAGAAATAACCCCTGAAGGTAGGTTAGCAATTATTACAGTGATTATTAATGGTTCTTATGTAATTGTGTCTCCATTTAGGCTGTCCGTCAAAAATTCACCTTTTCAGTTCCACAGAAGAAATTTGTTCAAATTCTTCCAAATCTGACCTGTAAATCAATGTGCATTCATAACATGTGATATTAAAGTGCTGTTAGCTGTCGAGCAGCGTTTGGACTCTCACGGGTTTCATTAGCACGCTCTCCGAGCACCTGTCCACCGGGACACGGCAGGCCATACAGCCTTCTGAATTTAAATGTAAGCATCTTAATGAGGGATCTTATCGGGTCATGTCTCCTCATTCACTTCAGTTATGAATACCTGCATTGTTATAAATGACAGAGCATTTTCATTCATTTCATTCAAAACAATTTACAGTGTTTGTACAGTGCTGTTTCCCTGTCTGCCAGTAAATAGCCTGTCTGTCAGTAGTGGCTGTACCATGGTATCAGATACTGTAAGTGTCACATTATTTGATATAGCGTCCTACCATCTAATCTTTAACTGATTTCGTTTAATTAAATAATTGAAATATTTTTTTTTTAATATTTAACCATTTTTTTTTTTTAATTTTTGGTACTTTTTAGTGTGTATTGTATTCTCGTATCATTAAATTAATAATATGTGTATTGTTACATTATTAGTAATTATATTTCTGTAGCTCAAACAGATGGAAAAAATTGGTATAGAAACATTTTAGTACATTTCACAATTAATTGCAAGGAAATGGCCGTTTAAAAGTAGAAAGACTGAAATTGTATTTTCTTGTAAAACCTACTCCAATAATCTTTCTTTTATTTACAACTTTTAAAAAAAAAATATATTTTTTACAGTGCAATGAACATTGAATGCAATGTACAGTAAGTCACTTTATGATAAATGAAAACATTTAAATTAAACAAATATAAATTTAAACACAAATTATATAGTTATTATACATGTATTAGTTTTTAATATATTTTTTAATGAACTATTTAATGAATACTATATCTAATCTTTAACTGATTTCGTTTAATTAAATAATTGAAATAATTTTTTTTTTTAAATATTTAACAAATTTTTTTTTTAAATTTTTGGTACTTTTTAGTGTGTATTGTATTCTCGTATCATTAAATTAATAATATGTGTATTGTTACATTATTAGTAATTATATTTCTGTAGCTCAAACAGATGGAAAAAATTGGTATAGAAACATTTTAGTACATTTCACAATTAATTGCAAGGAAATGGCCGTTTAAAAGTAGAAAGACTGAAATTGTATTTTCTTGTAAAACCTACTCCAATAATCTTTCTTTTATTTACAACTTTTAAAAAAAAAATATATTTTTTACAGTGCAATGAACATTGAATGCAATGTACAGTAAGTCACTTTATGATAAATGAAAACATTTAAATTAAACAAATATAAATTTAAACACAAATTATATAGTTATTATACATGTATTAGTTTTTAATATATTTTTTAATGAACTATTTAATGAATACTATTAGATGGAAAGTTATTTGCCTGTGTCTTAGACATGACCATATCATTTGATTATAGTTTTACTGCAGTTCAACCACATGCATTTGTTCCAAATGAAGTGCAGTAATTATGAAAATGAGAGATGCAATGCAAATGTATCCCCTGACTGCGAATGGAAATGCAAAGCCACATATTTGAGAGCAAAATTTTACAGATGACAGAAACGTACTATATTTCCTCCTGCTTACTACGAACACAGGGCTTAGCTCTGATCATCCCTTCCTCTTGGAACAATTGTTTCTTGTGTTTATCTTTAATATTTAATACAAATTATTTGTGAGGAATCCTATTAGAATGACTTTTTAAATGTTGATTTTTAATATTCTTTATAATTTTTTTTTTTGACAATTGGGTCTCAAATGATCAGTTTTAGATTTAAATGGCATAGAGAAGTGCATAAGTTG
The DNA here is from genome assembly GCF_001515645.1 of Sinocyclocheilus grahami. Classification (NCBI taxonomy): domain Eukaryota; kingdom Metazoa; phylum Chordata; class Actinopteri; order Cypriniformes; family Cyprinidae; genus Sinocyclocheilus; species Sinocyclocheilus grahami. Next base: position 8,844 of record NW_015506193.1, on the reverse strand, counting down.
TGCCATAACTGTGCATTTTCTGTGCTGCTTTGAAACAATATGCATTGTGAAAAACACTATACAATTAAATTTGAATTGAGTGGAACTGAATTGAACTAAAAAATACTTTCCTCTAGTCAAGGAGAAAAGAAGCACTAATTAATACACTTAATTTGATTTCATGATGCCTGCAATCAGTTAATCGCAGCAAAGTAATCACATTCTTCAAGCAAGCCAGTACAATAGAGATCTTATAGAGATCTGATAAAGAGATCCATAAATGCTTATTGTTAAGCAGACTATATTTTTAAGAGGGATAACATCTGTTTTATCCTGTGACTGGCACTATGTATTATAAAGTATATATGGCAACTTAAATTTAAAAAAATAATCTTTAATGCCTTAAAAACTGTAATGAAATTTAATAAAAACAAACAAACAAGAAAAAAAAACATTTAATAATGCATCATAAAGCAAATGTATAATCCCATTCCAAAGTCATATTTTGTTGCCCAGTATTCTCATTCTAAAAAGATCATAAACCAAACAGGAATGGGTTTAGTATTAAGAATATTTTAGCCTAGTGACACAGTTTAGGTTTGCCATTGCTATGATAAACTCTTGATAAACTCAGCTTTATCTGAATGAGGAAAGATTTTATTACTTCATTATTATGTTGCTACATCCAAATTATTTGCAGAGCCTGAGCTATTTTTTATTATACATAACTCCATGAAAAAAAATCCTTGATAATTTTCTTTAGCAAATAGGTTTCTCCCTAAGACATTTGACCTTCACTTCACACTTTGTCAGCTAGATAAATTTCCTGCATTTGAATGCAAAACTCTGCTTATCTGGAAGCATCTGGCACACCGTGCCCAGAGCTATCATTTAGAGAGAAAAATTAATAATTCATGGCCAGTCTTTAGCCAAATAATTTACATGGTTTTATAGATGCATTATATACATCACATCTGCTTTGACATAAAACTCATTGCACCTGCCTATAAGCAATTTACTTAAACATTTTTATCCTTAAATCTAACACTAAAATGTGTATAATGGCAGCTGTCATTACTCCAGTGAAGTACTTAGATCTGAGGAAGAAATTATGTTTTGTTAGCAATTGAAGTGAAACAGTAGTATACGACCCTGGGAGACAATCCACTTGTATTGAGTCCCGTCTGTGGTCTCCTCTACACATCTGCTTCCCCTTCTGTGGTAAGCATCATTGTGCTCAATGGGAATGGAAGAGGAATTGCAGGAACTGATGGATCTTGTAGCCTAACCGAACGCAAATAATGAAAGCCTGCATCAAGAAAACAACAGTTGTAGTGTAGTAGTAGTCCCAGTGTAGCACCTTCAAGCAGCTCCACAACACCATCTGTTACACCTGAAGCAGTTGGTGTTGGTGCCACTCTGACTGAATGATTTGTTTGTTATTTTGTGCCAAGGAAATGAAGCTGCCCAAAGTTTAACCTCAAGGGTCTGAGCTGGGTGAGCTGAAGGAAGTTTTTGCTGGGAATATGACGGCAACATGCCTCCTGTCATCTTCCTCTATTTCAGTTCTACTTTCAGCTGGGGACAGGCAAACCACACAAACAACTAGTCTTTATCAGGCTGCAAAGCCACTACATGCAGGTGTGGTTCTGTATTTTGGTTAATGTCTCCCTAATGTCTCCTTGGTCATCCTCATTGGTGGAGTTCAAGTGCCTTGCTTGCTAGACACAGCTACATTGTGTCTTCTATTACAGAGATCTGTATTTGTGTAACATTTTGAAACCGTAGGATAAGGACTGTCAAGTATACACTGGTTATATCAGGTATCCAATCCTGCTCCTGTATGGCTAATAACTATCCTTTAGCTGAAATCATAATTAAAGACACCTGAACCAGCTATGGTTTTCAGGATAACTATAAACTTGGGTTGTGTGTTGGGGCAGGTTGGAGCTAAACTCTGCAGGACACTGGCTCTCCAGGAGCAGGACAGTCTTGAGAGGGTATGTTTTCCCCTGGTGTCTTGGGGTTTAAAAGCCCTTAATCAGCTACTGGAGGGCCAATGTCCTGCAAAGTTTAGCTCCAACACACCTACCTAGAGGTTTCTAGTGATCCTGATGCTCCCCTCACCAGTGCCATTTGGGACAGGGCCAAAGTGGCTTTTTCCTGAATACCTTGTATAGCTGGTTCAGGTGTGTTTAATTAGGGCTAGAGCTAAACTCTGCTGGAAGATTGCCTTCCAGGAGTAGGACTGGACACCCCATGCCCAAGACCAACAAGTCCATTTATTGAGTGGACTAGTTGAGTTGACCATAGACCATGACCACGATTTATGGAGAGAACACAAATTTGTGCTGTTTACTGACAACAACCCCTGAGTAGTGTTGTCCATCTTTTGATTCTGAAACTAGGTAGTGATCTAGGAGAAGTAATAAGAATGCTGATATCCCTTTATGCAGTGCTTGGCAACTCTGGCCCTCAAAGTCCACTTTCCTGGTGAGCTTACACTGCCTTCGAGTACACCTGGGAAACCCATACCTCCAGGTCTGCATTATTAAGACATGTCACGCATCCAAGTTGGAAACGTAACACAGTCGTAGCCTAAACAAACATATACATATATATATATATATATATATATATATATATATATATATATATATATGTGTGTGTGTGTGTGCCTGCAAGCCCGCAAAACTCTATATCCCCCTCCACACCTATCTCTATATTAGTGATTCCCAACCTTTTTTCCAGGGGTCCCCAAATTTAACATTCAAAATTTTAAACGACCCCTGGGTTGGGAACCACTGCTCTGTATATAGTGGATTTCGCACCACATAGTTCTAGGAACCAGCCAGCATTTGCACTGGCAGAAAATGACAGTGACAACTGCCGGTGCGGCTGACAGTGACAACTTTATGCACAGCATTTTTAAACGTCAACAATCGGTGGTAGAACATTGTGTTAGCAGCACGAAAGGTCGTGGGTTCGATTCCAAGGGATCACACATATTGGTAAATAAATGTACAGCCTGAATGCACTGTAAGTTTCTTTGGATAAAAGCGTCTGCTAAATGCATAAATTATTAATTATTAAATGATTATAACGGAGATGGAATGTAAACGCACAATTTATGTGATAAATGGAATGCATTTAAATGCCGTTTTTGCTGTTTTCTATGTTCGTGGAGTAAATATGTTTACATAGCTTTTTAAAAATGCCAGGGTAGCCAGTGTTTCAGATAGTTGCAATAGTACTGTTTCAAGCCCGGGACACACTGCACAATTTTCAGATGTCCCAGACGAAAGATTGGCATTGTGAAACAGTGGTGGTGATTTCTGTGATCATTGCTCGTAAACGGTGGTCCTATTTCGTACAGTGAGAGAGGTTCAAAAACAGACGTTGTTACAGTCTTGCGACCAAAGATAGCCTACGATAATTATCTGACAGTGTCAGAAATTCAGCATGATCATTGCACAGTGTTTGCTGCTACGTCTTCTGACCAGCCAATAAAAATGCAACATGAAATGGCATGTTGATCAATGGGACATGGCGCTAAAACTTAAAACTGCTTACCTCAAACTCTTTTCCCTTCCTCTTTCGGAGCTTCCTCTTTTTTTCAGCACATATAAAAAGTACAACTGCCAAGCTGTGATTCGTCATGCTCTTTTTGTTTACCGCTAATGCATGCTGATGATGTTTTATTCTTCAATAGTAACTTGAGTCATAGCCTACAGTCACTAGGTGTCATCTTTCTACAGTCTGCATACATGTCGTAACCAAGTTTATTAGATCCATGTCACACAGTGTGATTTGTAATGATCTTATGAGATTGCTGAAATTGCACAGTCTGTAGAAGGCTTTAGACCCTACTCTGAAGTAGGAGCTCATTTATTCCTAAATGGAGTTCCTAGAATTAAAACCATTCCTAGTTCCAAACATGCCAATATCATGCCGAAAAGCAGGTACTTCAGCCAATAGTTCTAGGAGCTATGAAAAGGTTCCTCTGGTGCGAAAGCCCCTGATTATAGCTATATTATATGACATTGTCTATATCAGTGGTCTCCAACCCTGCTTCTGGAGAGCTATCGTCCTGCAGAGTTCATCTCCAACCCCAACCAAACTCACCTGAACCATCCAATCAAGGTCTTCAGGGTTACTCGAAAATAACTGAAATGTGTGTTGATGCAGGGTTGGAACTGAAGTCTGCAGGAAGGTAGCCCTCCAGGAGCAGGGTCATGCACAGGCCACCTCTGGAGGGGCAGGGGAGAAATCAGGTCCCCTTTGGTAGAAATCTAATTCCGCCCGTGAAGTCATAATTATGTTGTGCCTGAGTCCACCTGAAAGGCACATTAGCGCTAACTCAAATATACATGAACAAGCTAGTCAAGGTCTTATAGATCACTAGAAAGCTACAGGCAGGTGAGTCTCAAGAGCCAGAGTTGCCCAGTCCTACCTTTATGGCGGAACTTACCTTAACCCTTGACATGGTAAAGGACTTGGTTACAAGCACCACAAATCCAGTCTCATTGTAGCAAGTTGTAGGTGTAGAAGCAGCTATCCAAGTAAATCTAAGGGTGTCCAATCCTGGAGGTCCACTGTCCTGCAGAGTTTAATCCTAATTAAACACACCAGAACCAAGCAGTCAAGGTCTTGTTTGAGAAAGTTGGAGCGGAACTCTGCAGAATGTTGGCCGGATTGCAGGATTGGACACGCCTGATATGAATAAAGTGTTGTCATTGTTTTGTCCATGACGCCTGTGAATAACTACCTCAGTTTGGCGCTCTTCAGTACTTATACTGTTTTTGTTTGTCCCATTTTAAGTAACTTTTTTCTGTTTATTTTATAATTGTTTTTAATTTTTCTTAATTTTTACTTATTTAAATGGTCTATGTTCTTCTTTCTTCTTTGTGTGTTTGTGTGTTTGTGCACACTTGGCAAATAAAGCTCATTCTGAGTCTGATTCTGATTAATCTGTCTCTGATGTGAGCTCCCCCTGAGACAAAGGACAAGGTCCTTGTGGTTTGAGGTCTCTGACATCTCCATTCAGATCAGGGTTGGAACTTTAGATCATCTTCAATTCAACATCTTTGCAGCTTTTTAATTAAGCCTACCCCAAACATCTGTCTGGCAATGGCAGGTGCAAAAGCTAGGTATCTATAGTTCCCTTTAAAGGGAACTTCGAACTGCATCCTCTAGGGGTCACTATGGGGGGGAACGCTTCGTCGTGACCCGTGTCTGAAGCATACATTCAAAAAACACAAGCAACATGTTGGCCGGCGACAGCCTATGACGTCAATGTTATATCCAGTCGGTATGATAGCCCTGGGTCCGGCTTCATCCTTCCTGGATCATGCAGCCAGATCACAGGCTTCTGCGGGAGCCTTCTTGATCATCAGGCCCCCGGCACGGCACTGCAAAATTCCCTGGACGTCCGGGGTGGGCTTATGCTTTCAGGCTGCCCTGTCTGGTACGCAGTATCTAGGTCGCCCTGATGGGCTTCCTGGTCACCAGGATATCCCCTCTTGCTGAGACATCGAGCGGGAAGTATAGGTAGCATTTGCGAGAACCTTCTTGTGTAATGCTGTCTCAGGCAGTGCTCTCCTCGCCTTAGAGGGTCGTATTTGAGCTTGCCTCTCCCGTTTGGCCCAGTACCTCCGGGTATCTGTGATCAGATGCCTGGAAATTTAAATCCATGCTATGGTAAGTTCACACGCTAAGCTCTGTGCACTTTCTGAAACCCACATAGTGGTAAGTGCGCATGTTGAACACTTTGCACACTTTCTAAAATCCACAGTAGTGGTAAGTGTGCACGCTGAGCACTTTGCGCACTTTCTAAAATCCAC
>NW_015506193.1:0-1740 GCF_001515645.1 Sinocyclocheilus grahami | reverse complement strand
TGTGTCTCTGTTGACACACTTTTGAAGCATCGCTTCCCTCACCATTGAGGGTTATTTTGAGCATGGTGCTTTCTTTCGAGCGTTTGAATTCTCTCCCTTTCTGAGGAGTTGGATCCCTCGCTCCGTGGGCTGTTCTCGTGGTAGTGTTTAGCAGTGCTCCCCTTTATCAAAGGGTTGCCTATGAGCACGCTAATCCTTTCTGAATTCGGAGTTCTCCTCTCACGTGAGAGTTGAGTTCTCTGTTTTCCCAGAGCACCTGGAACCGGCAACATCAGGCGAACTAGGCTCTTCCTCTGCCTCCCTGGTGCTCTGCGTTTTTGGCTAAGTTTGCAGTACGCTTACCCTTCTGATTTCTAACGAACATGCTGTAGGTCAAGCCCTCTCTCGACTGAGAGCTGGGTGTGTTGCTCCCTCAGCTAGGTAACGTACTGCTAGCCATTCCAGCATTTTATCATAGATCGAGCTGATGGCTTCTCGAGCATTTTGTTCTGGTGATGTACCATTTTCATCTATGGGCTGCTCTTTCAGAGTGCCACGAGAGCCCCTTAGGACGGTATCTTTAAAATCCATATTAGGGTAAGTGTGCACGTGAAGTCTTTGTACACTTTCTAAAATCCACATTGTGGTAAGTTCACACGCTAGTACTTTGCATTCTTTCTAAAATCCTGTATGGTGAGGGTTACGCGCGGCAGCTTCGTGCCCTTTCTTGAGTTGGTTAAAGCCCCAGTTTCACCTTGGGCACCACTCCACCTTTGCGTCCTCTGGAAAACCCTGTCAATTTTTAAATCCACCTTGAAAACTTACTATTTCTCAATGGCTTTCAACATCCCTTGATTCTCATCTGCATTTAATAACCTTTGATTCAAGCACTTCTCCTCTTTTTTACATTATTTCAGAGGTTTTTCATTTTTATCATACTTTTATTGTTCCTCTAACATTTGTGTGTGTGTGTGTTTTACTGTCTGTTTTCTTTTAGCATTTGTAAAGCACTTTGGTCCACACCAGTTGTTTTTAAATGTGCTATATAAATACATTTTTATTGTATTGTATTGTATAAAGTTTCAGTTTCTATTTGTTTTGATTTTGTAACTTTGAAGTCAAACACCAACTTTGTATATAGACTATGCCAACCAGTAAAATTTGTTTTAGAAACAATATCAAAAACAAATATCTTGTTTTTATAGACCTTGAATCATACAGGACATCTAGTGCTAAAACTAGACTCCCTTTCTGTTCGCCATCAGTTGTGCTTTCAGAGAAACATTTGATCACTGATACTGGGCCAGTCCTGAATTTCAGTTTCAGCATTATAAGTACTGGCAAAGTTAACCCTTTTTATTTCCTATGAAAACACAGTACAGTGTAGCATGAGTTATCTTCAGTGTAGCTGGTGCTCTGAATTTTTGTGATACACAACACTACAAAGGGGTAACTGTTGTGGGGATGTCTTGATTTCACCTGCTGAAATCACTTTCAAAGTCTGTCTTACAGCAGTGTACCATGCCACAGTTTCTACTTCTCTCAACTTACAAAAACTCGGATCTCCAGAACTTTTCAAGCATGCAGAGTTTCATGCTGAACAAAGAGCTGTAAAATGTAATTGTACAGAACAGATGAGATGGACCTGAATTTCACAAGAGCAGAGTTTCTTTGATTCAACTGATCTGTGAATGGTCATTTGTGAGTAGCATTGAGCCCATATGATGCTTTTTAAATATCAAAGGAGTTCCCATGTAAGTC
>NW_015506192.1:386022-388212 GCF_001515645.1 Sinocyclocheilus grahami | reverse complement strand
GAACTTTTCCACGACATTCTAATTTATTGAGATGCACCAGTATAATGGAGTTCCTATGTCTGTGTGTTTTACAGAGAGAACAGTAGCATTTATGGAGAATGCAGATCAGATTGGAGACCTGCAAGAAACACCAGAGCCTCTAGGTTTGAATTGTGAATCTTTCTGTCGATACGTCAACGCCATTAACAATATGCCACGCAACATTGGCAAGGATGGCAAGTTCCAGCTGCTAGTTTGTCTCGGGGCGAGGTAAGGACACACACATGCTCCTTAAAGCAAACTAATTTTGCTTTTTAATAAACAATGTATTTACAGTTGTCTGTATGTGTATTCCCACTCTCACAGAGACCGACTGTTGCCGCAGTGGCTCCCTCTACTGGCCGAATGCCCCATCATCACACGCATGTATGAGGAGAACGCGTTACTGCGAGACAAACTCACAGTCAGCTCTCTCATCGCAGTTCTGGAAACGCTCCATGACTTCCCCATCACACTGGAGAGCTCTCTAACTAAAAGCGTTGAGCTGTAACTCCACATGCTGAGGTCAAATTCAGACTGCTCCCCTTCTCTGCTGCCACCCCCAGGGCCAAAGCGGCTCTACAAATACTCTGCCTTGTGTGTTCTCTGACCAGGGAAGGACTGAGGACTTATCGAAGCATCTCAAACGACTGCTCCCCCAAAGAAATGAACTCAGAAGTGTGTTTTGTAGCAGTATTTGGAGTTGTGCTCTTTCTAATTGAAAGCGTTGATGGATTTTTTTGAGTAGACAAACTGTTTTCCTGTGGATTTTGCTTTCAAACATGTGGTCATTTCCTCGCACATCTGTCTGCGAGTCGAATCCGCTAACGTTTCTGCTTCAGATCATGTGCAGTGCTTTAGAAAGCACTGTTTTTTGCAAAGTATGTCAGGATACAGAGGAGCCTTAGTACTGATAGATTACACGTTCAATAACCATCATTTGACAGGCAAAAAACTATTATACTTGAGGAATTCAGGCATGAAGTGTTTATAATGACTTGAATTTTATGTTTGGGTGTTTAAAACGATGCTATCGGTGTTCTGATTGGCTGTTAGTTTGGAAAAGAGATTCTTGATATTGGATAGTCTGAAATTGAAGATGTCAATTTGAAACATTCTCCTGGTTAAAAGCCTGTCAAATGAATTTTCAGAGAAAAAGGACATTCCAACAAGATGTGAATGTTGTATGTTACAAAGATATGTTTATATGCGTGATAGGAATGTGCGTGTGTGTGGGGCTTAACATTTGGGAAGATGTTTATTTTGCCAATGAGTATTAACTTCATTCTTAGATACTTCAGCATCATGTTTGAGTTTTTTATTTTTAAGAAAGAAACACTGGAAATCATCGTAAAGCAATAACAAGCCTGTTTCAGATAGTTTTTTTGTTATTAAACTTAGTCACAGTTAAAATCTCTCAAATATGAATTATTACAATTGTGGGGTGCTTTAAATATAAAGTTGTAAACCCTAGTATTTACCACTAATTGAAGGTCTAAATGCAGCAATTATTTTGTAAATCCATGTTTGATTACTGCAGTACTTGCACATTACTTAGAAATGAATAAGTATTGTCCTTAAACCACCCTTTATGTTTGTTCTTTTATGCATCAGTTTTAATCCGGAATCCCTGCTGAGAGAAATCAAGTAGTAATTACATATAAATTACAAATGCTATAGGATGAATAACAGCTTTGAATCTCTTCATTTTACTTAAGTTTAGGTTTTTAAGACTCTCAGCATTTAATCTAAGAGCTGTGTAGCACGTCGACCTGTTTATTTTCTTTCTTTCTTTTTATAATGACTCCGATCATTTGTATGTATTTATTTTCGAATGATGCTTTTGTGACACTGGTTGATTTTGGATTGACGCAATCTTGGGGTGATTTATGCAGTATGCTGACACTGTATCATTTATTTATTTTAGTAAATCTACTTTCAGGCTTTGTATAGTATGGAACGTCCATCTTGTGTAAAAGTTGACTATTTTTGGGCCCCAAAAGTTGCTAAAAACCCAGAGAATCTTTTCGCTGGGGGGATGAGGAAGCTGCAGCTACTGTCCCTTTGTTTGCGGTGCTGATGCATGCCACATATTTTAGATCTTGGAGAAGTACTGTTGCTGTAAATGAATTAGTTCCTCTTCTAGATCTTGCCTCATTCCGTCTGTTTTTT
>NW_015506192.1:385512-386012 GCF_001515645.1 Sinocyclocheilus grahami | reverse complement strand
TGTGAACGGTGTGTGCAGACGGGACATTATTTCAACACACGGTAGGCATGCATGGTATTCCAGGACAGTGCTCAGGTCCTAGAGAACATTCCTCTATGAAGAGTCATTCTTCATGGAACATTATTTTTAGTTTAGGGACATGCTGATGGCATCTGTGAAGCAAATTCTGCACTGTCTCATTAGTGTTTTTTTCTATAGTGGAAACCTGAGATTTCATGTTAGGGGAGACTGGGGAGTGTTGCAACATGAAAGTTTAACCAGTTACAAATTAGCTTGTTCATTCATTCATAAAAAAAGGTACAAAATCTGTCATTGGGGCTGTACCTTTTTTAAAAAGTACAATTTTGTACCTTGTTTAGCTATAAAGGGTGCATATTACTACCTTAAAATCCTTAAAAGTAGGCTACATTTGACCTAGTCTACTTATTAGTACCTAAATTGCACATATTAGTACCTTTTGAAAATGTACTACCCCAGTGACAGATTTTGTACCTTTTTTT
>NW_015506192.1:382417-384433 GCF_001515645.1 Sinocyclocheilus grahami | reverse complement strand
CGCAGAAGGTGTTATATTCGCCTTTCGAAAGGCCCCCTTAAGAAGTTGTGTGACAGTGCGATGCCCGGCTGAAAGCTGCCGCATTCATTAGAAATGTAGCAGTAAGATCACTTTGGAAGCTTGCTGAAATTGTTTCACATTTTTGCTCGAGTATAAAAGCGTGCGATAAGTTTAGTGTGTAGGACACTTGAGGAGGCTGCTGCCCATACAGCGCATCACATTTTAGGGCGCTCGCATCCTTTGCTGATGATCGCTGTTAAGTGTTTGATAACAGAATCGATTTCTATTAAACTGGTCAGAACAGACGTAAACCAAAAACGAGGGTTTTGACAGAAATGTTGCATTTTAAAATAAACAATTCGCATTCGCGTACTGGTTGAAAACCGAGAACTAGATGCAAAAACTATAACAGCGAACATGCATTCTCATATATTTGTGTAGTTGGTGTTATACGCACTGAAAACCAGTTTGGCTGTTTCTAGTCGTTTTGAACTTGCGAGATTAATGAAATGCGTGTGGTCTCTACTCTGCTGTTGGTGGGTGTGCTTCAAAACAAACCCGCATTTTCACAAGCTCCTCAACGTTTCCAAACTCCTGCTTCAGTAACTCAAGAAGTTGAACGTTTATGTAACGATTAAAGCTGTGCCACTGTTAAAGATTCATTTCATGTGCGACGGAGGCGGTGTCACTGACGCATTTAAACGTGGAGCTAATCAAATCGAGATTTTATTTTAGTATCCTGCTGGACTGTTTAAAAGTGTCTTATTTATCCCGTTAAGAAAATAAACACGCGAATACGTGTTTTGTTAGGCTCGGTGCTCTTGAGCGAAGTAGTTGCATGGACGGCATGTGTTTACAGTCTCGAGCGCAAAGCATGGAGTCGCACGAGCCACTGACGCAGAGTCGCGCGGAAAACAAAGAGCAGCGGACGAGCGGTTCGATTAAATCCACCCGTCTTTCTTCGCCGAGCACCACTGGCGTCAAAGAAAGCGCGTTAATTAGTTGCTCGCGTCGAGCAGGTGTCGTTTTCAGTGAAACTGCGGGGGAAATATGCTGAATGTGTGTGTTTAAAGATGCCGTGTGGCGCGCCATGCTTCCGCGCGAGATAGTGGGCGGTGAATACGGCGGGACACACGCACCATTTCTCTGCAGTGCGCGTTCGACGAGTGTACATGTAAACGCCGCGAAACATTGATGGTGTCCGTATTATGTTATCTGGATAACTTTCGATGACACATTTAGACGTGTTAATGGCACTTTTGGTCGCGGTTTCCGTAACGGCGTCGCATTACCTTCTTGCCCCCATTTTCCGCCCCTCCTCTCAAACGCGTTGCCATGTTTGAATTGCGTCAAGCGCCAGTTCAGCTCGCGCACTTGCACTGTACAGTGCACAGTTTTAGAAATATGATTAAATATTAATATGCATATTATTAATCCAAAATGAAAATGCAAAGGCTTCAGATAGACATCGGACAGATGACCCAGTTATAATGTATGAATCTGATGCCTCGCCAGGGCACCGCTGCTGTCACCGATCAGTGTCGATGCGCGAGGCCACCGGTGTCCGGCTCTATCAGCACCGAGCTTATACAAGACCGAGCACTCACACAAATGTGTGTGCACAAATATATGAAATGTATGTAGAGCAATTAGCCTATGAAAATACTATGATAAAAATGAGACGACAAAAAAAAGGCATAATATTTTCAAATTCATTTGTGTAAATTTAACCATTATTTCCTTATGACCAATTATACGACTTGACCAATTATTAGTAAATGTTTTATTATTACAGTATATATAGATAGTATACACTACTGGTCAAAAGTTTGGAATAATTAAGATTTTTAAAATGTTTTTGAAAGAAGTCTCTTATGCTTACAAAGACTGCATTTATTTGATACAAATGCAGAAAAAACAGTAATATTCTTAAATATTATTACAATTTAAAAGAACTGTTTTTCATTTTAGTATATTTTAAAATGTAATTAATTCCTGTGATGGCAAAGCTGAATT
>NW_015506192.1:377231-380207 GCF_001515645.1 Sinocyclocheilus grahami | reverse complement strand
TGCCTCGTTTATAATGGGGTTTCATGTTTTTGAATCATTGCTCCGTCCTGACAGGGCATCACAGTATGTTAAGGGGTGTAACATTTCCGTCACACGCTTGAGGTATTCGGCCAATCATAACGCACTGGATAGCTGGCCAATCACAGCACACCTCGCTTTTTCAGACCGATGAGCTTTGTAAAAATCAACGCATTTCAGAAAGGCGGGGCATAGAGGAGAAACAATAATGTACAGTATGTGGAAAATAATGTGTTTTTTGAACCTTAAACCGCATAAACACATTTCATTACACCAAATACACAAAATAATGTTCTTTTTAGCAACATCATATGACCCCTTTAACACTGCACTGTGCTTACATACAGGTAAATAAAAACTAAAATAATGATTAAATTAGATTAAAATGACCTAAAAGCTAAATAAAAACTGTATTGTACTTAAATGTAAAAAATAAATAAAGATTAAATTGAAATGTGTTGTGCTTTAACATTAATTTATATTTAATTTAGGGACTCCTCTGCATACCAGTAGAGGAAGCCTGAGTACAACTAGTGATACTCGTACCACACTTTGAGAACCACTGATCTAAATAATAATAATAATAATAAATAGATATATTGATAGAATTTGTATTGGTTTGTTTATAACCAATATAATTTTAATATTACAATATATATGTAAAATAATTATAAATCTGACCTATAATATAATAATAAATAGTCAACTTTATTTATACAGCACTTTATATAAAATACATTTTCAAAGCAGCTTCATAGTAATAAAGAAAAATAACGGAATCAATGATGCAAACTTTGTCAGATATGACAAATAATTATAAATCTGACCAATGTAATATAATTTATATTATATTGGTTATAAACAAAACAAATAAGTTTATATTAATTTGTGTTTTAGGCATTGCATTATATGACAATAAATAAAAATAATTTTAAACCTGACCTATTCTAATGTAATATAATGCCTAAAACACAATTTGATATAAATGTATTTGTTTTGTTTAGAACTAATATAAAATCAATTAAATGACAAATAAATAAATACATACATACATGCATGTATAATAAGCCTGACCTATAATACCTTAACAGAAAAATACGTATTTATTGCTTTGGTTATAACTAATTTAATATAACTTGTATGAAAATGATATATATATATATATATATAAAAGATACATTTTCATCACAGTCTGAGGATTGTTATGACTTGTTATCAGGTGGTTGATGCCCGAGGGGGACCCAGTCTGAAAACTACAGTGAAGTCCAAGAAGGTCAAATCTCTGTCCAGACGAGTCGGACCAAACCAGCTCAGCAGAGTTCAGAAGGAACTGAAGAGACACAGTGAGCACACAATCACATATTTCAATTACAAAACAACATGAAATGCTTTTTAACAATCTTTATTCAATAATCTTTCACATAATTTGCTAAAATGTCTTCATTACCAGATTCAGATGCTCACAGCACCACCTCCAGTGCCAGCCCCGCCCAGTCGCCCAGCTACAGTAACCAATCAGATGAAGGCTCTGACTCGGAGTTGACTCCTGGCTCCGCCCGCTCTCCAGTCTTTTCCTTCTTGGACCTGACATACTGGAAAAGGTATTTATTTAGCAGAATCAGCCTGATTTATGAGTTTGACCTTATATTTTACATGATAATGAACACTTTTTTTAAATGAAACAAGTTCATGTACAAATCTCTCTAGGCAGCGGGTATGTTGTGGCATCATCTACAAAGGTCGCTTTGGGGAGGTTTTGATCGACCCTCATCTCTACAAGCCCTGCTGTCAGAAAAAACAGGTGCAAGAGCAGGAGGAAGAAGAGGAAGAAGAGGAAGATGGCGACCTTGAGAAAGAGGAGGTGCAGAGCAGTCAAGAAATTCTTCAACCACACTCCTCTCCCCAAATGAAAATGGAGCAGGAAGTGGAAGAGGAATGGTGATGCAACATTCCCAGGGTACTGACTTGGCGTTCTTAGGAAGCCTTCGAGAGTCGAAGCCCCTCAGACACTCTCAAAGACGTTCTCTCAGATTGCCTTCGATTCAAGAGCAGCTGGATCCTTGTTTGTCTTTTCCTGTTTCTTTCTTCCTTGTTGAGAATGTGTCTCTTTCATTTGCAACTTTTCCAGAGCCTGGTACCACGCTAGTCTATTTCCTACGAGGATTTTTTTGTAGACCAGAGAAAATTAGTTTCCTTTTTTGCTATCCCGCTCAAACACAGAATGCTGGATCTACATACATCATGCATAGAAATGTAGGGAATAGCCTTGGACAGTGAGCACAATCCTACGCTGTCGCTTTTGTGCCCTTTGAGCACCATTGTGCACTTCCTCTGGGGTGACTGTCTTTCTGCACTTAGTGTACAGAATTTAGTATACAGCAAGCAGCATCTGCTAAATTCTAGCTCAGTGAAGATAACGTTCCACCTTTTTGCTGGGATATAGCAATTATTTAGGGAATATCTTTTGCCTTTTATATATTTATTTTTTTCTGTCTTTGTCTTTATTCTTAAAGGGATAGTTCACCCAAACATGAAAATTCTGTCATTAATTACTCACCCTCATGTCGTTCCAAACACGTAAGACCTCCGTTCATCTTCGGAACACAAATGTTGATGAATTCTGAGAGCTCTCTGACCCTCCCATAGACAGCAAGGGTACTACCACGATCAACGTCCAGAGACGTAGCAAGGAGATCGGTAAAATAATCCATGTTACATCAGGGGTTCAGCCGATATATTACGAAGCTACGAGAATACCTTTTGTGCGCAAAAGAAAAAAAATAACGACTTTATTCAACAATTTGTCTCCTCTGCGTCACCCTAGTGCCATTTTGGAGAGTATCCACTGAACGCAAACATGCGTTGGTCTGTGTCAGCCGCACCACACGGATACGTTGTTTTCGTTCAAATCAAAGCACAAACAACGTAGAAAACGTATCCGTGTGGTGCGGCTGACAC
>NW_015506192.1:356689-375852 GCF_001515645.1 Sinocyclocheilus grahami | reverse complement strand
AAAATTCTGTCATTAATTACTCACCCTCATGTCGTTCCAAACACGTAAGACCTCCGTTCATCTTCGGAACACAAATGTTGATGAATTCTGAGAGCTCTCTGACCCTCCCATAGACAGCAAGGGTACTACCACGATCAACGTCCAGAGACGTAGCAAGGAGATCGGTAAAATAATCCATGTTACATCAGGGGTTCAACCGATATATTACGAAGCTACGAGAATACCTTTTGTGCGCAAAAGAAAAAAAAAAAAAAAAAAAAAAAAAGACTATTCAACAATTCGTCTCCTCTGCGTCGCCCTAGCACAATTTTGGAGAGTATCCACTGAACGCAAACAGCGTATGTTGTTCGGTGTCAGCCGCACCACACGGATACGTTTTCTACGTTGTTTGTGCTTTGATTTGAACGAAAACAACGTATCCGTGTGGTGCGGCTGACACCGAACAACATACGCTGTTTGCGTTCAGTGGATACTCTCCAAAATTGTGCTAGGGTGACGCAGAGGAGACGAATTGTTGAATAGTCTTTTTTTTTTTTTTTTTTTCTTTTGCGCACAAAAGGTATTCTCGTAGCCCTAAGTACAACTATTTGATTATTTTTATACTTTTGTTTGAGGGTTTTTAATGCCCACATACTTTTCTTAGACTAGCCCTTTATTTGTAGTGCTTCAGGCATGTATGGTAGCTATGCACTTTGTATTCGCAATACTAGAGATATATGAAGCAGGTTTTGTATTTTTTTACATATTGTACTTTTTACTTGTTCCTCAATAAACGTAACTTGTGGTGGTTACACTTGTTATGTGCATTGATGTAAATGTGCATTTGGCAGCCACTTGCATTGCATTCAGATTCATATTTTACTAATATGCCCTGGGAATTGAACCAATGACCTTGGCATTGCTAGAGACATGATACTGTTTGAGCTACAGGAACATAGTTACGTCATGCCAGCAAATAAAATAAAACGAGTTAGAAGTGGCTGGTATTGCTACACCAAAGTTGTGGGTTCAGTTCCCAGGGAATGAACTGATGAAATGGGCTACAGTGAAAAGTAATGAATGCTTTCATTTAGCAAGGACATATTAAATTGAACAGTAAATACTCTTATACATTTCAATTTCCATTTCAAACAAATGCTGTTCTAATGAGCTTTTCAGTTCTGAAAAAAACGTTTCCACAAAAATATTATCTGTATTAACATTTTCAAGACCAAGTAAACCTTTTTAAGACCAAGTAAACACTGAAGGGGACATGAAAAAATTCATTCAAATGAAGTACGTTTATGAATAAAACAAGAACAAATATCTATCAGTGGGCTCAAAGAAATACATTTAATTCAAAAGGGAAAATATGTATTTTTTTCTGACTATATTGGCATATATTTGTTCTTGTTTAAAACGTAAGCACATCATTTCTCAAAAAAAAAATTATAGACATACATACTACTTTAAGGTTTGCAGTGCATGCAGCATTTAATGAAAAAAATAATTAAAACTTTCTGCTCCGTTTTAATATATAGAAATCACATTGACCACTTTTTCTAAACACCTTAAATGGTGATACAAATGATACCAAAAAAGAGATTTCCACCCCTCGAGGAGCATGAAAGACACGTAATTTTACAAATTGTATTGTAAACTGCATGCATCAAGTTCAGTCATTCAACCCTGTTACATATTTATCAATAACTACAAACCAGTATTTATTTCCACATTTGTCAGCCCCTTCTGAATAACAAACTAAATGCACAACCATGTTACAGTAGGCTACTTATTCATCCCTGTTACCCATTCTGAAATAATTATTTGTAGCCTATATTTGATTTGAAAAGTAAATATAAGATCGATCGCTAGATAGGAGCTGTGGGTGGATGGGTGAGAGCGCGCTGAGGCTGTGTTCGGCTGTGACCTCCTGATTGCTCCGCCAGCTGATGGGTTCCTCTGCTCTGAGGACATAAAAAGGTGCGAGGCGGCTGCGGTCTGTCCTCGCTGTTTCCCCACCGCTTTATATCGTCTTTCCACCAGCTCACCGAAAGGCTACCTCATTTGCATCTAAATGAGCAGCCTTCCCACCAAAGTCATCCTAACAATCTGAGAACGAAGCAAGCAAACAAACACACTCACCGGCAGAGACGCATGAGGTCGGTGAGATAGGCTATCTGCGGATGCTGTGCTCGTTACACATGTGCGTTATGTTGTCACATGCATCTGTGGCTTTATTCGTCCTCCGGGAACTTATTTGCGTTCTCTGCTCGTGGATTTGGGTGGTGGCACCCCGTCGATGCTGTTTGGACAGGATTATTCTGGAAAGCGTCAAAGTCGTGTCGGATAATGGCTTTAAAAGTTGCGTTTTTGCACTACTGTATCTGCTCTTTTTCAAATGCAAATTATTCTAGCTGGTTTTGGTGTTCTCTTTGATGCATAATCGGTGTTTATGAACGCCAGAATTGCATTAGACGATATTTGTACATGGCTGACCGTAAATGACTACGGTTTTTATGTTAGATCGTGAATCCGGGGTTAATTCGCTTTTTTAACGTTGCATTTGTTATTCCAGTGTGTAAATGCAATGTCATGGTGAGCACTGGCGAATGTCCAGACATACGGAGGGAGTTAAACTCATATAATTATACGTTTATCATGCAGGCTTTGATTTGTGTGTGTGTGCAACTTTCCAATATATGTGTGCTGAGATTTCTATTTGAATATTTATTGTCATTGAATGACTGAACTCCTAGCATGATGAACCAGGATGGTCTAATACCTTAAATGTTTTTAACTTGAAGGTAAAGCAAGTTTATGTATGTATCGCAGACATTTAAAAAGTACATTGAAGTATAATTTAAGTACAAAGTGAATAAAGAACTAACTGTAGGGGAAAGTCTATTTGAAAACTATATTAAGGGTTCAAAAAATTGAATCCTGACATTTATTTACAGACATTGTCAAACCTATATGACCTCAAAAGGATAGTTTTTTTTTTTGTGTGTGTGAAGAGTTAGGCCTATATAATTAATTAAAACCATAAAAACATTAATTCAAATGTTAAGCGATTTAAATAAAAAATGAAACGCATATTAAACATCTGTCATTTTTACTTCGTTGAACTTGATGTACTGATATAAAGTCAATAAAATCTGACATTAGCAAATGTTATCAAATCTGACTTAACATAATTAAAATGACAAGCACAAAACAAAATGGCTGAAAATGTAAAAAAAGTGAAATGTAACTATTATTAAAAACTTGTAATAGTATCTATCATAGTAGTTTTAAGATTGCGTGATGCTGCATCCACACCAATAAGTGTCAGTGTAAAGTTCATGACCACCTTCATTGACTTTTTTTTTGTGTTGTTTTTATAAATTAGGCAATATAAAGTGTATATACTGTGTGTTAATCCACAATACATAATAGTTTTCCATTCGGAGTATGGTTATAAACGTCTGTCTTTTTATTTCCATAATAAATAGTGTGACCTTTCTGTTCATTTCCCTCTGCTTCAGAGCGACTAAGATCATGGTTCAGCTGTCACCATCTCGGACTATAGAGACGTTGACTCCGTCAGAGTTGACCGTGGAGAAGGATGATGGCCAGGGCAGCCCTAAATCCGAGTCCCCTCGAGTGCTTACCGCCCTCCAGTTCACCCTTAGCCCCACCACGACCACCAACTACGACTATGAGAAATACATTGAGGACGGCCTCATCTGCCTCAAGCACAAGATCCGTAACATTGAGAAAAAGAAGGTGCCTTTATTCTGTTGTTCAGGCAGAAATAGCATGAACAGTATTCAGATGGAGTGGGTTGTTTTGCTTTACTTATACAGCACCTAATGTGCTTCAGTCCTGTCCATGTTTGCAAAACAAAGCTACTTTTTTCTTCTTGCAGCTGAAACTGGAAAGCTACAGTGAGAGGCTGAAGAAGGGGGAAAAACTTAATCAAGACCAACTGGTAATCACTTTTGATTTTGTGTGTCGCATCTTGGGAAATGGAGCTTGTTTTAATATTACTGATGTGTGCTAATGCTGTAGGAAGCTGTGGGGAAGTACGAGGAGGTGATCCACAATCTTAAGTTTGCCAAAGAGCTCCAGAAGACCATTGGTGCCCTCACGCAAGATGTAAGGTTCATGCATTCGTAAAGTACTGAGTGAAATTAAACTGTTCTGCATATTTCACTGGCTCTTCTGATTCCTGCATAGTTGTTGAAGGCTCAGCACAAAGTTGCTCGACAAGAGAAGGTGATGAGGATTGAAGAAGAGAGGAAACATCTGAACTTGATGCTCCAGGTGCAATACGTCCTCCACAGTCTGCAGAGAGAGGATGTCCGGAGGAACTTCTGCAACATGAGACAACATTCCTGTTACCTGTCCACACAGGACATGGAGAGCTTGCTGGATCTGGCGTCATTATTGGGATTCAAAAGAGACCATAGCATGAGGTTTGTGCTGCACCTGATACTGTCTTCTGCTTTGTAGTCCGTGTTTGTAAGTATGTTTTTGACTGCTAACTTTAAAATTAGGTACTAATTTCCTGCATTGCTTTTTGTGTGTTCTAGCACTTCAGTATTTGTTATTAATGGGAAATAATACACGCCTAGCCAAAAAAAAAGAAAAAAAGAAGGGGGATAACGCATAACTGTTATGCCTGACAAGGGTGCTTCTGGTTATTTTTAATGTCATTACATTACTGTATCTGGGGTCTTTTTAGCCTGTAGATGTGGTATGATCTTCCTTTTGTGTTTCATGCACTAGTTTAGAGGATCAGATGGAACAGGCTGCCATTGTTTACTGGGAGCTTCTGGAAGGGAAAGAAGAACCAGTTGCTGGCTCAACATGTGAGTTTCTAGCTCTTTCTGTGATTGTCAAATTAATTTGGTAGTTTTCAATGAGTCCTCTGAGCCAGAATGTTTTTTTTCTTTAATAAAAATGCTATAGGATAAGCTATATATATATATATATATATATATATATATATATATAAGCTGCAAATTTGGTAATAATATTTGTAATGCATTTATAGAAAACAAATGCATGTAAATATATAAGTACTTTACACAAAATAAATGCATGTTCTTGCATTTAATTTATTATTATTATTATTGAGGATAATTAATACATGTAAATATATAAATACATTACACAAAAGAAATGCAATATGTCCTTTAGTTATTGTTAATAATAATAATAATCAAATGTAAATATAAATGTATTTATTGTGTAATGTGTGCCGTTTTATTTTAGTTGTATTAAGAATGATAATACAAGTGTATAAATGCTTACATGCAGAATAAAATATGCCGCCAATGTAAATGTATAAATGCGTTACACAAATACAATATGCACAAGTACATTACACAAAATAAATGCAATATCTGTCCTTTGATGTGTTAATGATGATGATGCATGTAAATATAAATATTTTGTGTAATGTATGCCCTTTAATTTTAGGTGTGTTAAGAATGATAATACAAGTGTATAAATGCTTACATGCACAATAAAATATGCCGCCATTATTATTATTGTTGTTTTTGTTATTCAAGGGCAAACATTACAGAAATAAATAAAAATGTATGTTTTGTGTCTATGCCCTAGTCTAATGAAGAGCCTGCACGCTCAAACATCACCTGTGTGATAGTCCGTTATTAAATATTTGTGTTTTTGGTGTCTAGGTCTACCAACTTTTTTTCTGTTTTCATTATAATATGTATATACCCTAGAAACATTTAGTTCCTTTTGGAACACAAAAGGAACCCACTTCTATATCTGTGTTGATGGGATCGTTGAGGGTACAAAGACAAAAAAAGATTTTTATATGATGGTCATTTTTCAACAGATAAGCACATGAAGGAGAAGCTACTTCGGCTAGTGGATTGTGGCTTTTTTGATCACGTACCACTTCCTAAAGTTGACAGTCAAGAGAAGACTGAGACCCTAAAGGCGGACCCTCCAAGGCCTTGTGGCCTCTCCAGTGAGATTTCATTTAATTTTAACTTCGAATGTGTGTCTAAACAGCCATGAAATTACTTGAATGCATGTCATTTTATATTTCTGAGTTTTAGCGCTGGTGAAGCTGAGCTCAAAAGAAGTGCCTTCCAAAGAGGTAAAAACAAGTGACGTATCAAACACCATGATCTTAAGTTATCAAGTCTTCAACGCTATAAACTGCGTTTTGGAGAAACACGCGCAAATCAGTAACTTCTGAATGATGCCAGTTTCTTAACAGACGATACCTACCTGTAACAGACGTCACTGAGCGCAGACAGGATGAGAAGGCATCGCCCCGTAGTTGGAAGGAAGAATTTTTGGCGATGAAGGAAAGGGAGCCCCCAGACTCATGGGAAATGGAGTTTTCTGATCCTCCTGCATCCTCTCAGTCCCCCATACAGAAGCCATGGAAAGGGGCAGCGGGATTGATTCCTAAGACTGCAGACATCGTAAAGAGACCCACCGTTGACCCCAAGGAGGTGAAACAACTAACTTCTATATTGAAATGGCACTTGACCTGAATTGGAAATGATTTCCCAATGTTATTCCCAAAATGTTTATAAAATGACTAATACATTTAATGTGTAAAATTTTATATAATTTATTTTTTATTATGAATTTGAATTCATTCCTTATTCCAAGGACCCCCAAATTTGATGATGCCCTTTGTTAAAATAAAGGCAGTTATGTTTTCATTTATCTTGGGTGAATAAAAATGGAAATGCAGACAAATTTTATAAAAAAAACTGGAAAACAACTTTATCCAACCAACTTTTTTCCCCTACCGAATATTAGAATTATATAATACAATATATAATTTTCTAATATAAAAATTGCACATTTAATTTCTTGTATTTGTGTATTATAATTTTTTTAATTGTATTTACTTTTTTTTTTACAAATATTCCTAGCGCCCTCTTGTGGCCCCCAGGACACTAGTTTTAAAACCCCTTAAACATGTTGCTGCTTAAACAACTTGCATGTTGGCAACCATTTGATATGTAAAAAGGTCAGTTTCTTCACATGTATGTTGTGTCTTTTCTAGAAACGTCAAAGAAAGAGCAAGGAGGAGCAGGACTCTAAACCGGTGAGTTATTTACGTTCATCATAAACAAAGTATTTTAAAGCAGTTAAAGTGTTATTTTTATGCTCTATACTTTCAGATGCCTGTCGCAGTGGAAGTCTTCAGCTCTCCATTACCGAAAGACCCTGCTCAGCGCAAACAGCAGCTGGAGTCTCTGATGGACCAGATCTCAGGATCCTTCAGCTTCATGCAGGCATGCATTTAAAAAGAAATAAATGCACAAATTGCGACAATACAACAAAACTGCTGCAATATGGTTTAATTTTCCGATTTTTGTTGAATCTGAGAAATTTCAGAAAGTGTTCACGGACCTTTCCTTGATTTTTCTGTTTGCAGGAGTCTCTTCTGGATGGAGAAACTTCCCCTGTAAACAGTCAAACAAAGAGACGCCGTCCTTCTCCAGGCTCCTCTACTCCTCTTGGTACATGATTGCTCCATGTTAAATCAGTCACACAAAGTGTAGGATGGGGTTAAAGAAATAGCTTATCAAAAAACTGAAAATTTGCTGAAAATACTCACCCTTAGGCTTCTTTAAAAATCCTACAATGTGATTTTCTGGATTTTTTTTTCTCATTTTGTCTCTCATAGTTGAGGTATACCTATGATGAAAATTACAGGCCTCTCTCATCTTTTTAAGTGGGAGAACTTGCACAATTGGTGGCTGACTAAATACTTTTTTTCCCCACTGTATGTATGTGTGTGTATATATATATATATATATATATGCGCATACAATACAGAACACACACAATGCAAACAAAAACTTTTATTTTGGATGCGATTTAATCGTTTGATAGCACTACTCTGTAAAGCATCAAAGTAACATCCTTAACTCTGTGGTTTGTCTTTGTATCTCCTCTCCTCTTCAGCCGGTTGGAGTGACTCCTCTCAGGTGAGCAGCCCGGACCGGGAGGGTGCGTTTCTGCTCGACTCAGGAATCAGTGACACACTCTCCATCCCGCCAATGGAAGTGCCCATCACGCCCCAGGGCCCGCACACTCTGATGCCAGTACACGTGTACCCACTCACCCGACTCCGCGTGGCCTTCTCTGCCGCCCGCACGGCAAACTTCGCCCCTGGCACAATGGACCAACCAATCGCTTTTGACCTGCTGCACACCAACCTCGGTGACATGTTCGACACGACCACCGGACGCTTCACCTGTCCCGCTGCCGGTGCTTACGTCTTCATCTTCCACATCCTGAAGCTGGCCATCAGCGTACCCCTGTACATCAACCTCATGCGCAATGAAGAGGTGATGGTGTCCGGGTACGCCAACGACGGTGCTCCGGACCATGAGACTGCCAGCAATCACGCTGTCCTCCAGCTGTTCCAGGGCGACCAAGTGTGGCTGCGACTGCACCGTGGCGCCATCTATGGCAGCAGCTGGAAGTACAGCACCTTCTCTGGTTTCCTGCTGTACCAGGACTGAACATCTATCTCGAAATGGGCACAAAAAGGGAGAAAGGGGCATTTTGGATGTTTTTTTGAAAGTTACTCTGCACTTTATTGCGCTTTCGGTTACGCATGGTGCAATTGCATGTTTGAAAGATCATGCTCGATAGTACATAGTCAGTGTTAAAACTAATGTAAGATGTTTGCTGGTGAAAGTTTACAAGGGTTTTCCTGTTGTTTTTTTATTTATTATTGCTATTTATTATTATTACTATTCAGTAAATTTAAAATATTTTCTTTATCTTTTCAGATTTGAGAGTATTTACCGTGTATTTGGATGCACATACTTGTAGCTGCATTTGTTTGCACTAAATTGAAATCCTTACATTCAGAAGCATCTTCTGGTGTTCGTTTAATGGCCTTGTATGCTCATCTGCTCATTTTAGATGAGATGGAGAGATTTTCCAGTGACATAAAAGCTTGCAAAACGGTGCCTTTTCTGTTTTTTTTGGGGGGGCGGGCCCCTGAACAACACATGCATCGCTTTGCAAGAATGGAGGATTCTTTTTTTTCTGGTAATACTTCACATGTTGAGCACTTTAAAAAGGGATTTAGTGGCCTTTTTGGGGTTTTGGGGTGTCACGTTTTTTCCCTTTTATTTAATCGAGAAGACATTGCATCGTGTCGTTGAACATGTTGTTTTAGAGTGTTTTGAGTTGAACACAAGAGGCCGCTGTGGCCCCACTCATTGCTCGCTTCAGAACTGAGCGTAATGGAAAAACAGCCAAATTCGTTCAGTAGGACCCCCTCAACGCGTTTCCCGTGAGGGCTTCTACTCTGATCGTTTAAGCTGACATAAGTCCTGCCATAGGCTATGAATGTCACAATGCACAAATGTTTACTTTCCACTGCTCCGCTCTAACAGCCGAGTGTGTTTGTTCATTTTGCTTTCAGTGAATGCCTTTCTAATCTAAGTGAATGTTATTTCTGTGTGTTCAAGGTTGTGTAGGGTCTTGTACTAATAGCTTTTAAAGGAAGAGTTGACCCAAAAATGAAAATTCTGTCATTTACTCACCCTAAAGCTGTTCCAAACCTGTGTAAGTTTCTTTAATATGTTGAACACAAAAGATATTTTGAAAAATGTTGAGTTGGCATCAACTTTCATGGAAGTCAACTGTTTGGTTACTAACATTCTTCAAACTATTTGTTTACTATGTTTATTATTACTATTCATCATGATATCATTACTTGTACCATGCTGACTGTCTCTTTACTATAGTAATATGTTGATCTTTGTGGTCATGACAGCTGTATATTGGTCTTTTGCAAACATATATGTTTCTCTGTGGAGTGTGTTTTGTCTGCTCAGTTGAGTTGATCTAGAAAGATTCAGTCTGACTAGATCTGCATGTTGTGGAAGCAAATCAAAATTCTGGGAGAGTGAAATTTAACCTCCAGCTGGACTGTAGGACAAGACTGTCTGCGGTTGAGCTGCCCAGACTTGTTCATATAATGCCTCCCCTTCTTAAACCTAGTTTTACCCCCCTTTATTAGGTCATGTCCCATGTAAACCTACCGCCACTTCTTACATATACACACCACCTCCTGCATTCTGCGAGGTCCCGGGATGGCTGGGATGGTCAGCTGTCTTCTTGCATGCCATGGTCTGGAGATTTTTTTGCTGGATTTTGGGAAAACGGACTGTACCGTTCATTGTGTCCTTTGAACAAACTGTTCTTAAAAAAAATGTTGTCGGTTTGCTTTTAAGGAGAACACAGTCTTGGAGTGTAAATACAATGTTGAAGTCATGAGTCATATTCTGAGACGGTGTCGGTCTGGGAAGACACCGTATTCTTTGGTTATATCCCTGAGATTACTGACATAACTAAAAGACAACAATAAAACTTCTAACAGCGGTTTGGTGACACAAAGAGAGAAAAACAAGTTAACTTGTCGACCATGATGCTTTCCATTTGTTTTGTTTTTGCAAAAGCACCACAAAATAATACCTGGAAGCCATTTATCTGTGGAAGACAGCAGCTAAATGGTGTAGTCACACAAGCTGTTAAACGTTTTAGACTAAACAGTCGTTTCTTCCCGTCTCCTGCCTTTAAACTTAATGCTGGTGATTTGTCATGTGCCACAATGTCCTTCCTGAGAGAAACTAGGTGTAGTTTGAGAACAAAAGGGCTGGTGACCGTGTCATTAGCAGAGATTTTTTACATGTATTCAGTCATCTTGTACAACAGCTGTGTTTAAATGGGTCATTGCTGTAATGTCTGTCCTAGCAAGACACTCCTGTCACTGTTTCAGGCATTTATATTAACAATCATGTGTAATTCTATAGACTTTATTCTTAATTCCTCCTGAAATTATCATCTTACCTTGTTTCTTTTTTTAATTACTCCTATTAGTACTTTAAAAAAAAGTTTAAATTAATGTACATTCACAAGCGATCAAGTCTTTCCAGTCAGGTCAGTAGCCTGATAAAGCAGTTTACATGCAGCGGACCCCCTCATGGCGGTGGCCATTTTGAGATCACATGACCAGCTGAATACTACTTAATTTATCTTATTAACTACCATTATTGGACATTTTCACTCATCAGATAAATATGAATATTTATTGCTAAGACCATTTCTTGTTAACTGCTAAATTTTGGAGCATGCTGGCCATACACAACTGCTAAATCGTCTATCGTAACATCAATTACTCATTGTACCTTTAATTAAAATGTGAATTAACATGGTATCTGTTTAACTTGTTTTTGACTGAAAAATTTATATTGTTAACATTAGTTTTTGCAATAGGCTAATGCATGCACAACATTTGAGCTGCAAAAACTGACTGTTTGTGTCTGCAAAACAGGAAAATGGACATTTGCGTATTTGCACCCTGATCTGATGGTGCGTTCGAGTCATGTCGGATAGATCGTATTTACAAGTTGAATGCACATGAACGCCACCACAAAGTCGTTATTACCAGTGGGAAAATTTTCTTTAAGCCCCGAGTTTCCGAGTTGGGGGCTTGTCAGTGGGAAACATGGCGGAATCGATGGATGCAACGTCTGTAGTTGACGGTAAATTTTTGTTTAAATTGATAGTTTGGTTGTCCTATAAACTTAAATTGGTCATGTTCTTGTTACTCAGCTAGTTAATGAAATCCAAGTAAAAAAATGCTATAATTTTTGCACCTATAGATGAAAAATCTTTTGATTTGCATGTTTTAAAAATATTAAAAATGCAAAACACACCTGATGCAAATTCTTTGCCCTTCATTTTCTATAAGCGGAGTTAACAGACCCTGTTGTATTTTCTTGTAATTTATTAAAAGAAGGTACACCGCCACCTTGTGCCGACTAAACTGACTTGAACGCACATGATGTCGTAATTACAACTTGTCAACTCGTAAGTACGAACGTCCCAGGAGGACTTGAATGCAGCATGAGTTTGGTGTCACGGTTTTGCATTTAAGTCCTGAACACTGTGCCCACAGACTTGCCAAAACTGTGGTGGTGTTTTACATATGTTTCCTATCATAACGTCTCTTTGTGGTTTGCTTCTGTGCAATAATGAGCGAGAAAAGGGATATTTTAGAATTATATTCCATGAAAAGCACTTACAACAACTGATATGTTTGTGATGTGGGTTGGACTGGCGACAGACTTGTCATATGATATGACTAGTATTGTTGTAATATTTAGAGATGTTATACTGCTGTATAAATGCTCATTGTGGATGATACATTAAGATTACTGGATCTTCAGCATTTAGAGTTAGTTCATGTTGGCTTTTATCATTGTGTTATTGTGTATTCACTCCATTTTTCATTACTTTTAGCACTGACATTCTCAAAAACATTCCTTAGCAGGGAAAGGCTGTGAGCAAAATAGTTCAGCATAAAATTCCCAGCATAACACTGCTGGAAATCCCCTTTCAGAGGTCCAGTGTAACTCATTTACAGGGTGTTTTGCATTGTTGCAATCTGCAGTGCATGATGGGACTGGGTAAATATCCTATTTTCCGCCCGGGAAATCAACTCTGTTAGCCACAATAGGGTTGCAATAAGATTTGCGTCCGATTCTACCAGTCCTGCGCTGTTGTTTTAATCTCTCTGATAACCATCTTCTCATAACAACTAGTAAATTGAAAACAACTGGATTGCTAGTTTACAGGGAACTGCAGAAATACATTGCAGAGGCTCATGCAGAATGTAACAGAGGCCCATACAGCCAAAGGAGTGAATGTTTTCTCACACCCGTGTCAGAATTCAGAGGTTTTCTCACAAAAGAACGGCTGTGCGACTTGAGCTTACACCTCTATGAGGAGGTCCAGGTGTGTGATTTTAACCTGAAGCAGCACCCCGTCATTTCTTCCCGTCCATGCGATCTCACTCCTTCATGTTGAACGTATATTTTTCCTAAACCTCCTCCTGTCGTTTAACTCCCCCAACTCAATGTCAACATGCCAGTGGCCCTGCAGTTAGTTTAGTCTTGTGCTATGTTTGGAAAAGCATATTCTTACTATTGTGGCAATATATAACATTTATAATGTGCAAAGTATGCAAGTTTTCCTATTCAATTTGCATATTTAATTTATGCAAAAATCATGGATATTGCAAATATAATCTGCAAATAAACCAGCATTTAAAAAAAATCTTCACTTCAAGGCAAACTGAAGCAAAATGGAAAATAAACAACTTTTTAGAGTATGAAGTAATTTTAGAAATGTAATCCACATTCTTTAGTCTTTTATTTTAACAATGCACATTAATTAACATGAGCACTTAAGTCCATCATGCATCTAGCATTTTTATGCAAAATCCCCATTTGTATAAGAATATGTGAATGGAAACTTGACTTATGCTGTCCTATTTGCTATATTCAGAATAGCATATTAGCATTAAAACCCCTACAGTGTATAGAATGTATTGTGTGCCTAGTATGCACATTTTCTGTATGAGTGGAATACCCAGATGATCACATTTGCTAAAATATGCATCTGGTTCCATTGTAGTGTATGTGCATGCCTATTTTTATCCCCATCCATCCAGCATTTTTAATGCAGTTTGCATAAAAATATGTGAATGGAATCCCAACTAATGCTATGCGCTTGACTTGTCCTTTTGTTTTGCTTTGTTCAGAATGGCACACGACTACTACAGTGTATAGTGTGTATTGTGTACACGGTATACAAATTTGATATGTACCCAGATGACCACATTTGCTTAAATATGTAGTATGCAGCAGAACAGACTGTACTGAATACTAGATATCTCAGGTAAGGAGGTATGACAACAATAGTAGACAGCATTTTATACTGAGTAGTATGCAGTGAGGAGTAAATGAGTATTCAATTCCGAACATAACAACACTCCCTTTTACACATTGATCTTTTTTACCCTCTACAGACTAAGTCAATCTCTGCCATTATAATGTTTCTCTATTGATTTAGTGTGATTGTGTTTGTAGGTTGGAAGCGAACCAGTTTGAAGCTCTATATAGGGGGTCCGCATGGCTGTTTGCAGACCCAGACTGGCGATAATATTGGGGCAGGTAGGAAAGTGCTGTGGTGTGGTTTGACTTGGTGGCAGGCGAGACCATTAAATTGTTTCCACATGGAAAACGAAATGTTAGAGTCGTTTTCAGAACGTGAGTTCTGTGAATCTTAAAGTCCTTAAATTACTGTTAGCCACTGTTAGCAATGTTGCCGTGAACTAATCTTGCCATATTTCTGGAAGTGACAGCATGTTATGCAGATTTTGGAAACTGAATTCACTTCTATCCAGCATTTCTATGCGAACAATCCAAGAAAGCTAACCAGTCTCCTGATGTTAAAAAGGAGCTAATCAACTACATGTTTACATAAACACAAACACAAATGAACACAGTTCTGGCTAAGACCGCAAACGCTGTGGTAGTTATTCCAGAATGCTTTGTTTGCCATTGTAGGCCACCATTTCTTATTCTTTGTTGAAGTATCGCTCCGTCTTCCTCTCCTTCTTGTTCTCTTTCGTCATTATTTGCTGCAGTAGAAGGATAATTATAGCTTTCGGGAAATGATGCCTTTGTAAAGGCCCCTTTGGGAAAGAATCAGGCTGTAAAACGATTCTTTGCCCGCTGTGTATAACAGCGCTATGTTGTGAGGAGAAAGTGTGAGGTAAACAAGTTCTTTCAGCTTTCTCTGCCTATCACAGTCTGAATGGTGAGATGTTTCCATGTTCTCTATTCTCCTCTCCAGTACATTCAGTGTGGAATAGACTCCATGTTCACTGAAAAGTTCATCTCAGCCTAACAGCCTTATGTGATGTGAAATTTGCTTTTTCTTGATCTTAAATTAGTCTGTGTCCCTGAGTGTTATGTAATCTAAGGGACGAGACGTTGCTTGAGTCCTTTTGGGATTTATGTAGCCATGGGGGTGTGTTTGGAGATGTATGCGTGAGAGTTTCAGAACCACAGCACTGGACTGTTCACATTAGAGTTGTTTATCGCATGTAAATGATCCAGAACTGATGTTAATCAACAAACGCACATGCACACAAAGCCTCTGAGCTCATCTCTTACTCAGGGGTCTGGCACAATCTGCAATGCATCACGCAGAAATTTACAGGAACATTTTGGCGCTGTCGAAACCACCTGAAAAACAACTGCACATTCCGTTTAATTGTGTTTGTGCCTGTATCATGCTGACATGGCTGCTGCACTGCATGTTGTTTTAGCCTTTTGCTTCAATACGAATCACATTTCACCTCAGGATTATGTCCTCTGACAATTACAGTCTGTAAAGTTGCTGTTCAAGTAACAGATACCGTCGTGCTTCTGTAATATAGCCAGTCAACACACGTAATGTAACACAAAGCTTTGTTTTTAGAATCAGCGCAAATGGGCCTTCTGTTGATATAAACACTTAAAATTCAGGTAAAAAAAGCAGTAAGCAGAATGCAATGAATGTAGTAGATACACTTACTTTAAATAGACTTGCCTTTTTGACTAAATTATTAACATTATATTTGTGTAATGATGATATTCCACTCAGAGTTAGAACTGTCAAGAAAGTTAATAATTTTATTTAGTCATGGTAATTTATGAAGTGAGTTATGCTTGGCTCTAAATTATTATTATTATCCTAGAATTTGCCTTTTGTGATGAAATCTCTTTAAAATATTCAAGCACATTAATCACAAATAATTATGACAAAAGTACTGTTGTTCAGCATATTGAGTATTGAGTGCTTTATATACAACAGTAAAGAAAAAGTAAATATTTGGTAAATTTTACTTATTTTAGACACAATATTGCTAGGCATAATATAATATTTAGGCAATGTCACAAAAGTATCGTTGCTCTAAATTTTTAAGTATTGGGTGCTTTTATACAACAGTCCAGTAAACAAGAAGTAAATATTTAGTAACCGTTACTTATTTTAGATACAATATTGTAGTGTTTTTCCCCTGAATGAATCAGTGTTTTTGAGCAAATCGGTTGAATGAGTGAATCAGTGACTCACTCATAATGATCATCCCTGCGTACCAATGTGCATACTATCCACCCTATCTGCCCTAAATAGTATTGAAAATTACTACTATCACATAGAATTTATGATTGATAGTATGCACATTGGGACACAGGCCATTACTTGTTTTGTTCCTGAATGAATCAATGTGTTTGTATGACTCGGTTGAGTGACTCACTTAGCCTACATGTTTCCTTCTTGAATCAGTTAAGTGATTCAATGACTCACTTTGAATGAATCAATAGATTTAAACGAATCGGTTCAGAAAATGACTTACTCAAAAAGTTATTCATCGCCACCTACTGTATGTATCGCCACCGATGTATCAGCAGAAAGATTCAAAATCCCCCAGACTGAGTGTATATTAGGAAAGTGCAAACACAGACAAGCTAATTGCTACAAACGCAGAAAAGTCACAGCCGCTGAGCCAGTCAAATTCAATGGCCTTTTTTGTGAGTTTTATTTTTAAACTCTTATCCGGTAATCATGACCGACTGAAAGTCATAGACATTCATTGATGCAAATATGGGCAACTTCAACGTCACGTTTCGGAGGTCTATCATGGTATGTATACATTGTACATTTGTTTTATAGGAACGAGAGTTAGTTAACTATTTGTTGTTGACATAAAGGTTTTTGTTGCTACTAATGTTTAGTTTAGCTCATCACCTTGTGTTTTTTGTAGCAGCACACAGTCTGCACTCTGCAGGTGTTAATGGGCTTCTTCACTCATCTATCTCTGAGGGATAGATGCCTTGTTTCAGACGTACACACCAGTCCTCTATGGGATTGCATCAAAGGCATGTATGAAGAGGTATTTCCAGTTTTGTGCCAAATACCTTGTTGAAATGAACACTGAAATCTGAGAAAGGAGAAAAAGAGGAATGTACTGCAAACAATAGAATAGAAAGAGGTGTGAGCGTGTCCTCATGTGGTCCAAGACAGTTTCTTGTCAGCTTGTTTTTATGTACATCATTATATTCAGTGCTGTCAGTCTAGGCTAAACTAAACTGGAGTGAAACCATATGAGCATGTAAGCAAGCTAGAATGCAACCCACATATTTAGGATTTGTGGGACCAAGAAATCATCATGGAAAACCCATATCCGTTGACCACTAATTTGATTTTTTGGGGTATTATCCCCTCGATGTATGTGGTCATTATTATGGCCCTGCTGAAAATAAAGTAACAGCTGTTATGTGTGAAACAAAGCAATTTGATTTGAGTTTTGTTATTTGTTATTTCTTTGCATCAAATGCACATAATTAACAATTAGCATATTTATAACATTGATTTAAGTTACGCGTTTTTTCATTAAGCATTGATTAAATTATATTTTCCTCACTGATACTGATTATGTGAAATACTTAATCATATTGTTTTGAAATTTGCTTATGCAAACAAATATGGTACTATTCTGTTGAGTATTTGTGTATGTGCTATTTTGTGATACAGATATGTGATTGACTCACTGTTTTGTTTAATTTGAATAATTTAGATATTGTTTATTAATTTCATTAAATTGATTTGTTTATTATGAATAGTGTGGACCTTTTTGATGATTTGATGAGCATAACAAAATTCTGCACGTTTCAGCTGTTGGTTCCAATTTGGGTTTGTTCATCCTTTTATGACTCATGTCTTGCCATTTGAGGACCATCACTCCATCCGGAGATTTTCTCTTTCCCGTTAGTCATTTTGGGCAGAGAGCGTGACCCGTTGGAACTGGCAGTGAATTTGTCTGTTTCATCCAGTTGGCCGTGCGGAGAGAAATACGAGCTCCTGCTAAGAACTTGAGCAACCTTGTTTAATTTGTGTTGACCTCGAAAACAAGACCACTGAGAATGTCTGTTTTTATTTTAATTTTATTATCCAATCAGTCATTGCTGGAGGCTTTTGTAGGACCAGTGAACAATAACCAACATCTGATATTGATTGTGACTTTCGTGTCCTTGTCATAGCAGCATTATATTCAGCACACCAGGTGCAGGAAGACAGACAAAGAAAGGAAGACTAAAAAAGGACAGTCGTCATTTATATTAGTTTGAGATGTTTGTATAGGCCTTTGTAAGTGATGTAAACCATTCCCCGGTTATTAACTGTACCACCCATCTCCACCCTTACTGCAGCCATTCATTTCTTCTGCAGTTCACACAAGGATTGTACATCACTATGGTAACTGAAGCATTAAATCTGTTGTGTAAGAGCTGGTTTCTGAACTGCAGTTGACTTTACAGATGTTGTTTTATATATAAAATAATGATATATAATGTATATATTATAAACGTATGTAAATATCTAAAATAATAAATAAATATATATATATATATATACTGCCATTCAAAAGTTTGGGATCAGTAAGATATTTAATGTTTTTTAATGTCTCTTGTTCTCATCAAGGCTGTATTTATTTGATCAAAAATACAGAAAAAAATTAATATTGTGAGATATTATTTCAGTTTCTAATATTGGTTTTAATGTACTTTAAAATATAATTGATTTCTATGATCAAAGCTGAATTTTCAGCATCATTACTCTAGTCTTCAGTGTCACATGATCCTTCAGAAATCATTCTAATATGCTGATTAATTATCAGTGCTGGAAACTGTTGTGCTGCTTCATGTTTTGTTTTTTTTGGAAACTGATACTTTTTTCTGAATTCTTTTATGAATAAAAAGTTAAAAAGAACAGCATTTATTTAAAAATTTAAATCTTTTCTAACAATGTGATTCTTTACTATCACTTTTTTTTAAAATCAATTTAACACATCCTTGATGAATAAAAGTATTCATAACTTTCAAAAAAAAAAAGAAAAAAATTTGAACGGTAGTGTATATTGTAACACAAGATTTCCATTTTGAATAAATGCAGTTTTTTTTTTATTTTATATTCATAAAATAATTTATTTTATTTTATTTTAAATTTATTAAAATAAAATAATTTATTTTAACAGTTTCCAGCACTGATAATTAATCAGCATATTATAATGATTTCTGAAGGATCATGTGACACTGAAGACTAGAGTAATGATGCTGAAAATACAGCTTTGCAACACAGATATAAATTATATTTTAAAGTATATTAAAATAGAAACTGTTATTTTAAATAGCAAAAATATTTCACAAAATAACAGGGTTTTTCTGTATTTTTGATCAAATAAATACAGCCTTGATGAGCACAAGAAACTT
>NW_015506192.1:353578-356665 GCF_001515645.1 Sinocyclocheilus grahami | reverse complement strand
ATATATAATTTTATTATTATTTTTTTTTTTATTTATTTAAAAAAAAAGAAATAACCCCCTCCCCCCAAAAAATTATTTTACTTGACCACTTTCACCAGCCATTTTGAGTTTATGTTGTCATAAATTATGTGTAAGGGTCAAAGGTTATTATAGACCATAGTAGTTTGGATGTAATGAATAAAAATGGCTTTTAAAGATATATCCAATGTAGTGGACAAATGCATGATAAGGTTAATTTTAGTTCTCATATATGTTTGTGTGGCAGAATATGTGCTAAATTCCATGCAAAGGTGGAAATAACTGATTGGCAGGAATACAGCGACATCGCCGCCGCCTCATGCATATGTGATCGTGTTTGTGTACATTATATAGCCTCAATGACAAATGGATCAGGCTGTCCTGTCTCTAAGCTGCTTCTTTATGATGTATCCATGTGTGGCTGATGATTATTGGCTCCTGCACTAATCTCTTATCTCTGACCTTATCCTATTGAGCCCTGCAGTAAAACGGCAACACAGACAGATTGTTTATGTGCATGTTTGTATGAGGTATATATGTTACTCTTATAAGTAAATTGAGCATTTTTAACGTTTCAATATTATTAAACTGTATATATATTATGCATTTTTATTTTATTATTAGTGCACCCATACAAAAGTTTTGAATGTTTAAAAAAATCGATTTATTTATTACAATAAGTAAATAATACACACAAATATACAGACAAAGAGTTGCATAAAATAAATATAGCTTGTTGACCATTATGTATGTCTGTATCCGTGATAATTGTTTTGGGGCCTGTTCAGGGAGAGGCTTTAGACCATCTAAGACTGTGTTGTTACAACAAAGCCTGGAAGTGCTGTTTTCCTGGAAGTGTCTGGGGCTAAGTGGGCATGTCGGTGTTCCAGCATCTCTGCTCGCTTGCATGTGAGGATGTGTTTATGCTTTTTTTGCGTTAGTGCTGATTCACTTACATTCATTTCCCCTGCGTTTTGGAGCAGTCATGACAGGTGTGTTCATGGCATGTCTGAGTGCTGACGCACAGCAGAAGGGTGTCGAGTTTTAGTCGGATCCTGCAGTTCTGTCTAGTAGCAATAACCACTGACTTAGAAAGCTGAAAGCTTGAGAGAAGGCCAGTTCTTGTTATCATTCTTAACCAGTCTAACCATACTCTCACAAACTACTCACACCCATATGCACAGCAGTTATTTATTACAAGTGTGCATGGTTGCTTCATTGCACATTCTGAAATGTGATATAAAAAACAAAAAATCTCCAGACTTGAATCTTTGTGCTGCCGAGTTGAACAATTACGAACTCGTCTGCCAGAAGTATTTATAAGGATATTTTTACTGGTTTTGGGCTGAATGTGTTTTTCCACATAAAGTACACTTTTTAATTGCCCCCTGCTTGGACAAAGCATTTCTCTTAAGTGCTGTGTGTTACGTATCTGGTCCATGAACTTCCGTCTGCTAGCCATCAGAGGTCACCCTTTCCATTTTCATTGACACTCGCACTACACCCTGTTGCATATCACCCCGGATTACATATCCCATCATTCATTGCACTGATTGCACACAGCTGTTTCACTGATTGCACACAGCACTGATTGCACACAGCTGTTTCATATCACTCACTCCCTATTTAACACTCACTCTTATCCCTTCCCTCTGCCGAGTATTGTTTAGCATTTATCGCTCACCTAGGGATAGCTACATTACGGAGCCTGCTCTATCTTTTCCCAGTATTTCTTAGTCTTGCCTGTTTTTCCCGTGTTTTGATTCTCACCTGTGTATTTGGTATTACCCCCTTCGTCTTGCTGTTTGGACTCTGTTTGCCCCTGACTGGATTATTGCTGTGTACCGGGATTATCTCTCTTTGCCTTGCCCTGTTGGATATTGTTCACCATCGATCGCCCCCACGCCCGTTTACTGGACTGCTCTTACGTTTTGCCCGTACTATATCTGTTCGCTGGTGTTTCGACCCTGCCTGTGTTTGTGACCACGTCTTTTAAATAAAAGCTTGCACATGGATCCGCATGTCTCACGTCTTGTCAGCCCCGTAACACTGTGAAATGGTAATAAACCAGATAGCCAATCCATTGTGGGATTGAGTCTCTGCATTATTAGCATTTCAGAAGGTCAGATGTCATCTTACAGGGCGCTGTGAGCCTTACGGGCCTCAATGAGGGCCTCTGTTCAGTTGAGACACTGGCAGTCTTGGACCACTGACCTCAAGCTTATTTAAAGTCAGGGAGATACATTCAAAAAACAGCTGTGGTGCAAGAACCAAGAGAGGGCAGAAGGAAAGGAGAAAGCTTTGAATCCACATGCATATTTTTGCCAAGAATTTAGCCAAAAGAAGGTGTCTCAGGGGACATTTACACAGATTTTGCAATGAAAAATGTGAGACGCTTACAGTTGAATTGCTAATTTGAGCACTATGTTTTTAAAATGCTGGGTAGTGCAAGATGGCGCAAAAAAAGCGCATGTGTCTAGCACATATACATAGAAACAAAATCAAAAGCAGTGCAGTGGTATACGAAAACACGTTCTGTGTGAAAGGTGTCTTAGAAGTTTAAGGCAGTATGGCATACTTTGCAGAGAAAGACAATTCCAGAATGCATTGCAACCAACTCTGAAAAAATGCACCAATTCCCTATAAACACACACACACACACACATATATATATATACAGTGGTGTGAAAAGGTTTTTGCCCCCTTCCTGTTTTTTTTTTTTTTTTTGCATATTTGTCACACTTAAAAGATTCAGATCATCAAAGTAATTTTAATATTACACAAAGATAATGCAAGTAAATACAAAATGCAGTTTTTAAATGATGATTTCATCTATTAAGGGAAAAAAGCTGTCCAAACCTACGTGGCCCTACGTGAAAAATGAATTGCCCCCTCC
This sequence comes from Sinocyclocheilus grahami, assembly GCF_001515645.1. NCBI lineage: Eukaryota > Metazoa > Chordata > Actinopteri > Cypriniformes > Cyprinidae > Sinocyclocheilus > Sinocyclocheilus grahami. The sequence goes on along the minus strand of NW_015506192.1, from coordinate 353,751 downwards.
TGTTAAATCATGAAAGAACTGCAATTAACCACGTTATTTTAGAAAGCTGAGTTAAATTTCACTAGCCACACCCAGGCCTGATTACTGCCAGACCTGTTGAATCAAGAAATCACTTAAATAGAACCTGTCTGACAAAGTGAAGCATGCTTAAAGAGCAACACGTTATGCCGCGA
>NW_015506192.1:313096-352705 GCF_001515645.1 Sinocyclocheilus grahami | reverse complement strand
CATTTACAGTGGTGTGAAAAAGTGTTGGCCCCCTTCCTGATATCTTATTTTTTTGCATGTTTGTCACACTTAAAAGATTCAGATCATCAAACAAATTTTAATATTACACAAAAATCATGCAAGTAAATACAAAATGCAGTTTTTAAATGATGATTTCTTTTATTAAGGGAAAAAAGCTGTCCAAACCTACGTGGCCCTATGTGAAAAATTAATTGCCCCCTCCTGTTAAATCATGACAGAACTGCAATTAACCACATTATTTTAGAAAGCTGAGTTAAATTTCACTAGCCACACCCAGGCCTGATTACTGCCAGACCTGTTGAATCAAGAAATCACTTAAATAGAACCTGTCTGACAAAGTGAAGCATGCTTAAAGAGCAACACGTTATGCCGCGACCTAAAGAAATTCAAGAACAGATGAGAGTCAAAACCGTTGACATGTATCAGTCTGGAAAGGATTATAAAGCCATTTCTAAGGCTTTGGGACTCCAGCGAACCATGGTCAGAGCCCTTATCCACAAATTGAGAAAACTTGGAGCAGTGGTGAACCTTCCCAGGAGTTGCCGGCCAACCAAAATTACTCCAAGAGCACAACGATGACTCATCCAAGAGGTCATAAAAGAACCCAGAACAACATCTAAAGAACTGCAGGCCTCACTTGCCTCAATTAAGGTCAGTGTTCATGATTCAACAATAAGAAAGAGACTGGGCAAAAACGGCATCCATGGGAGAGTTCCAAGGCAAAAGCCACTGCTGACCAAAAAGAACACAAAGGCTCGTCTCTCATTTGCCCAAAAATATCTTGATTATCCCCAAGACTTTTGGGCAAATATTCTGTGGACTGATTAGACAAAAGTTAAAATTTTTGGAAGGTGTGTGTCCCATTAAATCTGGCGTAAAACCAACACAGCATTTCATAAAAAGAACATCATACCAACAGTCAAACATAGTGGTGGTAGTGTGATGATCTGGTGCTGCTTTGCAACTTCAGGACCAGGATGACTTGCCATAATTGACGGAACCATAAATTCTGCACTCTATCAGAAAATCCTGAAGGAGAATGTCCAGCCATCAGTTTGTGACCTCAAGCTCAAGCGCAATTGGGTTATGTAGCAGGACAATGATCCTGCATTTTGTATTTACTTGCATTATCTTTGTGTAATATTAAAATTAGTTTGATCTGAATCTTTTAAGTGTGACAAATATGCAAAACATTAAAAAAACAGGAAGGGAGCAAAAACCTTTTCACACCACTGTATATTCAAAAGTAGCTGCATCTAATTAGTTAAATTATTTTACTAAATATTTATGTGTGAAATGTATTTTAAATGATTGCTAGAGTATCACACTGTTGGCTTAGCGGCATGCTAACATGCTATCTCTACTAATTCGTGTTTTCTGTTTGCTATGAATATAGTAATTACTATTTTGAATACCGTGGTTATTTAGGTTTTTGTTCACAATATAATTATTTTTTGTTCTTTAGGCTACGTTCATGTTATGTTTCTGACTTCAATGCAAGACATGTTGTAATAACAAATTCAGGATTTAGAGGTATGAGTTTCTGAGGCAGTGCTTGCAACAAATTAAAACTGAAGCCCAATGGAACAGAGCTATGTGTGTGTGCAGTATGTTATGGAAGAACAGCTGCTTATTCCAGCTGTCTGTCACACATGTGAAATGACTCACACACTCAGGGGTGGATATTTTCATCTTCAAAATACAGTCTTCCCACACACACATCACCACCACTTTGAACGGCAACCAGCCCACAATGGAGGAAGGCCGGTGTGTTCAACAGTTCTCTGAAACTTTACATTTTCCATCAGCCATCAGGCCCGTTATGGTAACAAATAAAAGTCCCTGATTCAGCAGCTATAACACCCTCAAAATACCCTTAGAAAAAAACGCATATCTTCCTGTATTTTTTTTCCTTCCTCAGTGTTTATATTCCGCAGAACTCTGTTTAGGCTACACAAAGGCATTATCGTCTCTGTTCTTCCCTCGGGTTGTGCTATACAAGCACGGACAGGGCTGCCACACCCCACAGTATTCAGGTAGCACAAGAAACGCAGGCCGCTCGGCTAGCAATTATCTGATAACTTTTTTAGGCCGTTTTTTTTTTTTTTTGTCAAAATGAAAAATGCAGAATGTGTCACAACAGATGTGTTCTCACATAGTGGTGTTTGCCCCTGGGGGCTTGTTTTTGTGAAAGATCTGTTGTTCTGATGGCGCTGCTTATCGAATGGCATGCTTGTGCCTAAACATTAGAAATGAAGAAAAACTAAAACCCAGAAAAACAATCTTGTTGAAATAAACATACTAAACCAGCTAAGGTTCTAGCTGGTTTGCCAACTTGTTTTAGAGAGGTTTTAGGCAAGTTTAAAGGGATAGTTCACCCTAAAATGAAAATTCTGTCATTAATTGCTCACCCTCATGTCGCTCCAAACCTGTAAGACCTTCGTTCATCTTCAGAACACCAATTAAGACACATAAAGTGTCTTTGCACACAGAAAGTATTCTCATAGCTTCATAACATTAAGGTTGAACCACTGATGTCACATGGACAATTTTAACAATGTCCTTACTACCTTTTTGGGCCTTGAATGTGGTAGTACCCTTGCTGTCTGTGCAGCGACAGAAAGTTCTCGGATTTCATCAAAAATATCTTAATTTGCGTTCTTGAGATGAACGAAGGTCTTACAGCATATGCACCAAAAAAAAATCAACAGCGTTTTCTGTGTTGTGACTAGGCCTGTGTGGGCTCAGTAATTGAAAGTTGGTGTTTTTTGCCACTTTCTGCCTCTAATGGAGATGTTTTTGGTATGTTGTTTATTCTGTCTTACAGAGCCGTACGAGTGGGTGTGTTTGGAACAGGGTTGTGGTTGAAGCCCTCAGGCTGTTTTTCATCTGTGTTACAGGTCTTGGCCTACAGTAAATGCAAACAGAGATGATAATATCAGCCATAAAAACAAACTTTGCATTAGCGCTAGTTAGCTAACACATGGGTTTGGGATGACAAGGAAAGATAACAGATGTCAGTTCATGTGCATGTTCACTCCCCTAGATCTCAGGTTTCTCAGTTTGTTGTTGTGTTAAGGCTAAGGTTCGTGTTTCTGCATGTGAATGTGAGTTGTAATGACAAACAAGGAAATGAAAGTATCTGCGCTACATCTTAGTTCCTGTTACAAACTTGCTTGAAGTTTTCCATACTCTTTTGTCACATTTTTGTCAAAATCTTCAGAAATTTACAGTTAGCTGTTAGCTCTTAGCTCTTTGCCTCTTTTTTTTTTTTCTCTTGTTTCTTGAATAATTCCTCTCCCCAAATGCTAACATGATGATAGTAGGTTGTTTTGTTTTTTTGCGCGTGTGTCACAACATGATTTCGATGGGAAGCGTCTCACGTGCCTACATATTTTTCTGAGTGCCAGCTGTGACTGGTTATCAGACGGCTGTTTGTGTGTGTGAATGTGGGTATTTGGCTGCTGGTATAACCAGGCTATTGAGAGATGTACTCAAACGGAAGGCCCTGTGAGGGCCATGAGAAAAGGCAGGCATTGTGACTACAGATGTTTGTGTGTGGCTGCCTGTGTGTGTGTGTGTGTGTGTGCTGGGGTGGACTAGGCAAATGTGGCAGCCGTAAAAGGAAGGAGGAGGGTGTTTTTGAGTCACATACATTCATTGTTGTTGTCTGCTGTGCTGGTCAATGAAGACCTCTAGCAGGCCCTGACGCTCTGGACTGTAACCCTGTTCTTTTGAGAGGGTCTTTTCATGTCTCTTGGCTCAAGGCTTGTGAGAGTTGAGAGCTGGCTTTTGGGCAGGGAAGAATGATGTGACACAGCCATGGTTTCTCCTGCCACTGGCTGAAGAAAGGGCGCTTTCAAATGGCAGGGCACGAGATCTCTTTTGAGGACGATGACAAAGACCATCAGCCGCCCCTCTTGAAAATGTTTATAGCTAAGACTGAATCCACCCTGCTGAAAAAAAAACATTAGAAACAAGTCTAAGCTAGTTTGTTAGTTCATGTATTAGTTTGTTTATGTGCCCTTTTAAAAATATGCTCTCATATTGGTCCTGTGCTTTTATATCTATAATTTTTCACACATTTTTAATTAAACTTAGACTTTTACCCATGAGTGTATTTTGCATGTTTATTAGCATTTTGTGATGTTAGCATAGCAGCATGCTAATATCAACCTCTCTTGGTATTATTTTGGAGTTTCACTCTGCCACGCTGCTAAAAAATATAACTTTTTTAAACTTGTTTAAACTGGTTTGCTGGTTAGCGGCTTTAGGCACTTATTAGCTAGCCAAACTGCTGCAAACGTTTTTCATGTACAAAATACAATATTTTATAATTATGTTAGAATGCATGGCAATTTAGTGCAAAGCACTTTCATAAATGTAGTAAACATGCATAAAAACATGTGATGCACATTCTTTATTCATCATTTTGTAGAAGTAGAATTCTTGCTGTACTTTTTGTAGAAAATATGCATTACCATCTTGCTCTGACCACAGTGACTTCAACACATAATTTTGACTTTCCAACTCATAAGTACGAACTTCCATGGAGCACCATGACTTGTTTTTTTCTGTAACTAGTGCATGTTGTGCTATTGCTGTAGAAAACAGCGACTGTCGTCTTGCTGCCCGACAGCGTGAAGGTCATTTCCAGTTACCCCCACCCCTCCACCTACAGATTTCCTCTAATGTAAATGGCATGAGAAAGCATATTATATGAAGGGCGCATCAACTGGAACGGAGCAGTCAGTAAAGCAGAGGCTGTGAAAGAGAAACGGCAATCTTTTAATGCCAAAAGCAAAAATACATGCTGCATTTTCTATTCATTTAACGCCTACTCTGTATACAAACAGTTGCTTTGTTTCAAAAGCTTGTGAGCTGCCTACATAGACAGCATGTTGCGCATCGAAAACACACTATTTGGAAATAGCATTACAGAATAAGATTAAACTTTTAAGGCAACATCTAGTCTGATATTGTAAGAAAATGTATCTATTGTACAAGGTGGATTTGTATGAAAACATCCCTGTTGAAAAAACCAGCATATGCTGGTTAGGTATGTTTTGACGCTGGGATGCTGGTCCTTTGCTGGTTTAAACTGGTCCTTTGCTGGTTTAAACTGGTCCTTTGCTGGTTTAAACTGGTCCTTTGCTGGTTTAAACTGGTCCTTTGCTGGTTTAAACTGGTCCTTTGCTGGTTTATGCTGGTCATGTGCTGGCAAAGGACCAGCAAAACCAGCAAAAGGACCAGTTTAAACCAGAAAAGGACCAGTTTAAACCAGCAAAGAACCAACATAAACCAGCAAAGAACCAGTTTAATCCAGCAAAAGGACCAGCATAAACCAGCAAAGGACCAGCATCCCAGCGTCAAAACATACCTAACTAGCATATGCTGTTTTTTTCAACAGGAGTATGATTTCCCTAAACCTAACTGTCAGTCATAGGGCATAAGCAGATCATAAGAAGAGATCATACACATTCATATGAATTATCCACAGATTTGCCAAAACATACTATAGTTACGAATTGCCATGATAGTGTGTTGGCAAAATCAGGTATATAGTTTCTGTATTGTGAATAGCTGAAAAAAATCATCCAAGTAGACGAGTTGACCAAAATGCAGTCTTTGAATACTAAAAAACATTAATTAAAATAGTTTTAATCTGATTTAAAGTTGGTGATTTGCTCATTATTTGAGTGCGCGGTTTGTCTTATATGCTTATTAGTGCATATGTTAGCTTAGCAGCATGCTAACATCACTATTGGAAATCTTCTGAGTCGTGTCCCATGTAAGTAGCACTATTTGTTAGTAGTTGATGCCTATGTCATCATTTATGATGTTTTATGAGTTACGTTGCCTAAAGGCAGTAGATCTTGTTTGGAAAATAACTAATATGTTCTGTGTTTTTGCTTTGTGTTGAAACAAAGCCAAGAAAGAAACTGCCTGATCAGCAAACAGAACGTCTCATTTTCAATTTGTTCTTTGCTTTTTCTGTCCTTTCTACTCGGACACAATATATTTTTCACAGATGTTCACTGGCTATTAGCTAGCGTGACAAACATGTTAATAAATATTTGAAGTAGGTGACGTTATGATGAGCAAGAGAGGATGAGCGAGAGCTTGACATAGACAGTCTTTTATGATGACGGCAGAACAAAGTGCTTTGGATCACATGCAATTTTTGATACACTGGTGTATTAAAACGCCAAATCCACATGCTGATACACACACCCAGTGGCCATTCTCTGTGCTATCTTTTATTGAAGACCTTGGAGGTGAGATCATCAAGCAATCAGGCCACTGCACTCAGACACATGACCCCGACCAGTTTTGAACACATGACGATATTTGGCTAAGTGTGTGTGTGTGTACCCACACATGAGACAGTCTGTAGTGTGTGTGTGTGTGTGTTAATAAAGGGAACACTGCAGCTGCAGTCAAATACGCCCTTCAGTGCTGTGTGTACCATTCGAGCTGAAATACATTAAGACCTCCATCATATCGATCCGCAGCATGACATCACTGTCTCCTTAATGCATTTCCCGTGCAGGACGTTTTGGGAATGGGACAATGTGAATGTGAGTGTGTGGGCATAAGCAGATCATAAGAAGAGATCATACACATTCATATGAATTATCCACAGATTTGCCAAAACATACTATAGTTACGAATTGCCATGATAGTGTGTTGGCAAAATCAGGTATATAGTTTCTGTATTGTGAATAGCTGAAAAAAATCATCCAAGTAGACGAGTTGACCAAAATGCAGTCTTTGAATACTAAAAAACATTAATTAAAATAGTTTTAATCTGATTTAAAGTTGGTGATTTGCTCATTATTTGAGTGCGCGGTTTGTCTTATATGCTTATTAGTGCATATGTTAGCTTAGCAGCATGCTAACATCACTATTGGAAATCTTCTGAGTCGTGTCCCATGTAAGTAGCACTATTTGTTAGTAGTTGATGCCTATGTCATCATTTATGATGTTTTATGAGTTACGTTGCCTAAAGGCAGTAGATCTTGTTTGGAAAATAACTAATATGTTCTGTGTTTTTGCTTTGTGTTGAAACAAAGCCAAGAAAGAAACTGCCTGATCAGCAAACAGAACGTCTCATTTTCAATTTGTTCTTTGCTTTTTCTGTCCTTTCTACTCGGACACAATATATTTTTCACAGATGTTCACTGGCTATTAGCTAGCGTGACAAACATGTTAATAAATATTTGAAGTAGGTGACGTTATGATGAGCAAGAGAGGATGAGCGAGAGCTTGACATAGACAGTCTTTTATGATGACGGCAGAACAAAGTGCTTTGGATCACATGCAATTTTTGATACACTGGTGTATTAAAACGCCAAATCCACATGCTGATACACACACCCAGTGGCCATTCTCTGTGCTATCTTTTATTGAAGACCTTGGAGGTGAGATCATCAAGCAATCAGGCCACTGCACTCAGACACATGACCCCGACCAGTTTTGAACACATGACGATATTTGGCTAAGTGTGTGTGTGTGTACCCACACATGAGACAGTCTGTAGTGTGTGTGTGTGTGTGTTAATAAAGGGAACACTGCAGCTGCAGTCAAATACGCCCTTCAGTGCTGTGTGTACCATTCGAGCTGAAATACATTAAGACCTCCATCATATCGATCCGCAGCATGACATCACTGTCTCCTTAATGCATTTCCCGTGCAGGACGTTTTGGGAATGGGACAATGTGAATGTGAGTGTGTTTTTTTTTTTTTTTATAGGATGGCTGATTATTTTTCCAGTATCTCTTTCAGATTGACAGTTTAGTTTGTCCATAAATGAAAATTGTCTTCATTTACTCGCCCTCATGTCATTCCAAACCTGTATGACTGACTTTCTTCTGTGAAGATATTTTGAAGAATGTTCACAATGCTCTCTTCCATAATTAAAGGGACAAAATTAAAAGCATTTTAAACAACTTGTGCACTGTATTCCAAGTCTTCTGAAGCCATGTGACAGCTTTTGTGTTAAGAACAGATGGATTTCTAGTTATGTTTGACTTGAATGTTGTTGTTATGACATTATGTGAATAGTATTTTAAAAAGAAAAATGTTTTTTTAAGCAACTTTAATTTCGAAATTCAGTTCCAAAGGAAGATTTGGCTTGATTCGGGTTGAAATATGGTGCATAAGCATATTCAAGACTTGTTTTTAAACATGTCAATCACTGCTTTGTTGGCCTGTGTCAGAGGATGGATGTTCTGGAAGATTTTGTGTATCTTCATGATACACAATATACATAAGCGATAAATATACTGTGTTATTATTTATTCTGGACATGCATTTTCTTATGCATGTGTTTGCATTATGCAAGTGAAAGAGAGGCTCAATAATAATAACACATGCTTCTTTGTTTCTGTTATATAGGCCTAACTCAAGCAGAATGGATCACAGTTCCTCCATGAGATCATTGTTTTTGTGCATTTATTTCTATGCTTTGTCTGATATTAAACGGACACTGACTGCTTAGCAGTTCATTAGCTGATAATGTCTGATAAGTTGGCAGTGTTCCTACAGAACAGAAAAATAGGAACGGTCCAATATAAAGAGTTGAAAGGGAAAGGAGTTGTTATGTTGGTGCTAGAGATCAAAAGACAGATTAATTTGATTAATGTCTATTTCTTAATACTTTATCCGTGGCCTGTGGCTCATTCACTCGCCGATTTAGACTTCACATCTGAAGTAGGTCATGTAGTCTGCGTTCGTAGAGCTGCTGTCTATAATCCATGCTTTCTATGGCTGTTATCACTGCAGCTCTCTTAAAGCTAAAAACCTGACTTATGATTAGTGGTCGACCAATATTGTTTTTTTGACAGCCGAAGCCGATATCTTGGAAAGCAGGGGGGCCGATAGCCGATATAATTTGTTTGAACTTTTAATTAATATTTAAGAAACGTAAAATCATTTGACAATGGATTAAAAAATAAATGTGTAAAATAAACATGCTTATACTTTATATGACAAAGTATTTTTCACAAATAAATAAATATTTAATAAAAATATAATTAAAAAGGAAGTAAACACTGTAACCAACAGGGCACTCAGTAATCTGGGAAGTTTGTGGGCATTGGGAATCATATTTTTCAAATAAAGCCAGGGTAACACTCATTTTACATACAGCACACAGAGAAAATGACATGAATATGACACTGGGCAAATGCATAAAGCGCAGCATAATTTGAAATCACGAGTTTAAAGTTGAAAGCATTCAATTCGCACGGACTGACCGTCACACAGAACACGCGATCATGCTGGATTAAAATGCACACTTCACAAGATCTCACAGCTGGATTCGACTAAATTTGCAAGGTTTGTGAAATTAAATGTTCATTAGTCATTCAAAGATTTGTTTAAATGATATAAATGCGTATTTGCTTAATGCTTGACGGCAAACGAGAAAGTATTATCATTACTAATTATCTATTACTAAATATCTATTACTAATAATATAAAAGCAATCGTTATAATAATTTTTGTATACATTAATTCCTTTGTTTAACCGTTCTATCTGATTATTAGACAGACTTCTATCCGTATTAGACAGAACTGTTAACAACGACAGTAAACAAGAGGGGGAATGTGAGCACTGTGTGTCAAAATAAAAGTCCCGCCTCGAACACATTGGCCAAGCAGAAAAGTTTATCGGCCGATGCCGATATTTGAAAAATGCCAAATATCGGCCGATATATCGGCCTTGGCGATATATCTGTCGATCACTACTTGTGATCTGCTTCTCTATATGTCGCTAAACATGTTTGACAATACCATGTTGAAAAGGCCAGGTTCAAATCAGCTGGCCTCTAGTCTACGCCAGTAAATAGGGTTTTAAGGTATTCATCATAAAAAAGCCATTATCGTGCTCTTGGGAATGTCTTGTTTTGACAGTGGCATCACTGGCGATTTGTGCTAGTTATTCCCATAGCGAGACCACAGAAACGGTTTCATTGGCTGTTAGTGTTCACTTCTGTTTAATCGTATGCATTCAATACGAGGGACCATCTAAAGAAAGTTAGCATATATGTGCTAGTGGCTGTTATCACATACCTTTTTTTCATAGATATAAGTAGATCGATAGAAATAAAAATACAAAGACAGCTTCAGAGTCAAAAATATGCCTACAGCTGCTTGTGCTCTTTGTACCTTTATCTGGATGTAAAATTTGAAAACATCACATAAGGGCTTGATTTTTTTTCTTTTATTGATTTGAAGAAAATAAATGAGTTTAATTGCACTTTAGAGGGAAAGTGGATAATCCAACCTTCCATTTCATTACCATGAATAAAAGAAAAAATGTTCAAACTGCCGCTATGGAAATGGTGATGTAACAATGGCGTATTTAGTATTCATGTCTCTGGGTTGCAGGATTGTGTATCTGTGAGAGAAAATACAGATTTTCAATTGAATTGTTATTGTGCCCCCTTTATTAATTTGTGTGATACTGACGTATGATAAATCAGAATAGATTAGGGCTTTTGAGATTGAATCTGCCAGCCTTTCATTCATTCAGAAGACCGAACTCAACACCATTCAAAAACAGATTGGGTTCAAAAGGAAATCCTTTGGCCTTTTTGAAACTGACAAAAGCTCTTTAGCTGACACAATCCATATCAGAGCTGAATACTGAATTTTAATGAGTTATAATTATGACTGGTCTTGAATATCTGAAGGATTGAGTTTTGAGGATTATAATACTCATATCGGTACCACAGAGAGACTCGAGGCATTTGGAAATCATAGCTTTCCCCCCATAATCTCATCAAGTGCTGCTTTACATTTCGTCCTCCCACAAGAATCCTAAAGAATTCCATCCTTTGAAGCTGATTTCACAGAACTGCTTTGCTTTCCACCTTTATCTTGCACCCTTTCACTGTAATTTTACCAGGAATGCCTATACTTGTTTGAATCTTATTTTTGACGTTTTGATAAGCCACACACCCACATATCGTCAAAGAAGCCATGGTTACCTCCTGTTTTAGCAGACCATGAGAGCTTTATCAATCCCAGAGCAAAACCAAAGCACAAGCTAACGGTAAACATCTTTTAATCTTCAAAGCACTCTACAGTTAGCATGTTAAAAGAAGTTGTTTTCACAGACCATCTAGCAGGGGGTTCTGTTTAGCCTGCATTAGTCACATGGGACACTGAAGTGAATTAAACTGCAAACTTGTTTTTTAAGAAAAGTTTGAATGTATTGGTGTTAAAAATGAGATGCATAACAAGATAAAAATTTGGATCAATACCAGGTCAAAATTAATATCAAAAGTAGTCATTTTGCTAACACCTTGAATATGTGTGAGTGTAAACATCTCATTATTAAATACACATTTTCAAAGTATAAAGTGTTGTTTTATCAAGTATAATGAATTCTTAACTCCTAAATATTATGTTACCATATATCATATCATCATGGTTAATATAGTATATACAATGTATCATAAGTATAATAACTTTTTGTGCAGTCACACATTATATACAATATGAACTAACTTTTTCTGCTGATTATGTTGGTTATTTACAAAAAAATTTTTTTGTTTTTTTTATGCCAAACTACCTGGCTTTCTTTTCAGGAATTTCATATTTTGTTGAAGCTTTTTAGTGAAGCCTTCATTGTGATATTAGTACATTTTTACTTCATGTCCTCCAAAATTCTTATTTTTATTATATTATTTATTTATATTATATATATATATGTTATTATTGTATTATAATGTTACGTATATATTTGTATATTTATTAATAAATATATAATTTATATAATAATAATAATAATAAAATAGATCCAGAAAAAATGAGCATCATGTCATTGACTCATCTATAAGAAGCTGACAATGCCCCCTTAGACGAATCCATACTAAACTGTTCCCAGAAGGCATATACCTTTCATTAAATGGACAACTATGTCTTTCTTCATATGTGCATCTCTCTAATAGTGATGACACTTTACTGGCCAAAACACATTTGACCTCCTTTCTCTCCTCCCTTCTTTGTAATCAGACTGAGCCACAGGCTCGGTCAGGCTTGACCTCTCATTAGCACTGACCTGAGGTCAGTGTAACAGCATGCACACTGATTTGACGTGTTTGCCCCGGTTTCCAGGACTCTTTTTCAAACAAAAACAAAAGCTCCATAATGCATGACCTTTAACCTCTCTGGTGTATTTAAGGCTTCGGATGGGTACCTGTGGGCCGGGGCTGGAGAGAAGAACAATGTGTGAGTGATAGAATTATAAGGAGAGGGAAAGAAAAAGAGATAAAGGCAGCAGTTACATGAAATGAAAGACCAAAAGTGCCGCAGGCAGTGGGGTCCGAAATCCTTCTCTAGTTTTTTCCCTGCCAGGCCATCTAATTTGTTTTCTTGGTCTCAAATATCCTTCAGTTAAATTAGTTTTTCGTTGACATGAGAGATCGCTGTCTGAAGGGTGAATACAAAACTATAGAAGCCTGTTTCCTCCTCAGAGTAAAAGATAAAAAAAGGTAACGGAGCGAGAAAGCATAAAAATATATGTTATCCTTCAGTTAAATTAGTTTTTCGTTGACATGAGAGATCGCTGTCTGAAGGGTGAATACAAAACTATAGAAGCCTGTTTCCTCAGAGTAAAAGATAAAAAAAGGTAACGGAGCGAGAAAGCATAAAAATATATGTAATGAAATATAAAATGGTAATTATGAGAAATAAAGTCATATTGTGAGATACAAAGTCATGATTGCATTTTTTTTTACAATGGGGCTGAAGTACAGTACAATAAGTACATTACAATAAGTAATTATACAATAAGTAATTAAGTACAGTAGTTTTCCATACAAAACTCCTCTGCTAAAAAGAGAAGGTGACTATCTTTTTTTTAAAATATTGGAATATTAAATATTCATAAAAATCTAATTTCTTGATGTTTTGAGATAAAAAAACTTGATTTATTATGAAACATACTGTAATTATAAGAACACAGTCCAAAAAGAACATTTTTGGAGACTTGTAAAGTTGTATAGAGTAGACTACTACATTTGTCTTCATTGTTCTAAAATTTCTGATTCAGACAACTGAACTTTAACAAATGATCATAACTATTTTTGTCAAAAATGCATATTGAGAGTTCGAGAGTTTGGCCCACGCAGTCGTGGTGAAGTTGTAAGAGAGAAGCAGGATAAATACTGTGGTTCCTAAACAACAGAACAACTAAAAATACATTAAAATGTTGGAAAGTCTTTCAAACCATATGCTATTAATGGCTGTGTGTAGCACCTACATCTCTCCGCTTCATTCTGAAGGACCCCAGTATTAGAACCAGGATTATTTTTATAAGAACGGCTTTATTTTAAAAAAATATCTGTGATCATTTCAGTCTGATTTTAGCATTGCGAATGACCCATTTGAACTCAAATTGTTTTTTAAACCTGTTTATGTAACCCTATAGTTTTAAAACAACAACAACAAAAATTAAGTTTAATTTAATTTATGTTTAGTTTAATTTAAAGGTTCAGTGAGGTGGAAAATGGTCATGAAAACCAAATAAAGTTTATATAACAACAAAAAATGTGAACATGCGGGGGAAGAAAGTAATAATAATGTATGATATGACCCCTTTAAAGCAAAGGACACAGACAAATTAAACTCTTAATATGAAGCATTCAAACAAATCAGCCAGTTAAGTTTGTTAGGCAGCTGTTAGACTGAGAACAGTGCCTGAACAAAGAACAATTTCCCAGCTGAAATCTGATTTGAGCCAAGCACACCTCTACCCTTCAGACGGGTGAAGATCCAATCTGAAATATGATGAGCAGCACAATGTTCAAGATTAAATTACATTAGTTCTTCCTTCTCTATTCAGTCCCTTTCCTTCCTCTTATGTTTCCCCCATCCCCCATTTGTTTTCGCTCTGTCCTTCTGATGGTCTTTCACTCGTGGGTGTTTTGAGTGCTCATTTGTCTGTGATTGTGTATGAAGGTAGATAGGAGTCTTTCAGATGTCTGATTATGTATGTAGCAGGCACTGTATGTTCCTGCTGGTGTCTTTATCTCAGACATCTGCTGTAATTCCCACACTCAGTTTTCCGAATCTCCCTCTGGGACCCCTCGGCATAATGCCGTCTCATTTTTTAATGATGTTTAGAAACATAGTATGCATTGATGGGCTGTCTGACTGCTGGGTTTAAGGGCTCAGCTCTGTCATCTATTCTACACACACACCTACCTACCTACCTACCTACCTATCTATCTATCTATCTATCGTCAGACGATTGGAATACTTCGATTTGGTAAAAACAAATTTCAAAGAAGTCTTTGATGCTTACCAAGGCTGCATTTAATTGATTGAAAATACATTAAAAACAGTAAAATTGTCAAATACGCTCGTGTGTGTGTGTGTGTGTGTGTATGTGTGTGTGTATGTATATGTATATATATATATATATATATAATAATTGTTGTATAAATGTGTATTTAAATATTATTTATATTTATTCTTTGTATGTTTGCAAAACTGTAAAGATGAAGGTCTAAATTAAATTAAAAAGTAAAAAGTATTTTTTTAGTAGTAATAAATGAACTTTTCCATGACACTCTAATTTATTAGAAAAAAAATAGTAATTTTTTCCTTTGAAGTTTAAATGAGCCGAAGTATTCATTTTCAATATTACTATAGTTAAATGTGCAAATTTACTGCAATAATGCTCATGTAATTTACACCTCTACTGGTGAAGAATGTAGCAATAATAATAGCACCAAAACACAAGACCAGGAAATAGCCTACTGGGGGATGATTTTTAGAATGTAAAATACCCGAGACACTCCTAGATGAATGATCAGATGAATAATTGTTGTATTGTCATTCAGATTAATCAGATTCAGGAAATGACTGTTGTCTTGTCAAGCATTAAGCAAGCAATTATGTTCTCAAGAACTGCTGATATGCTAGGATTTAGTCAATTGAGGATGTTCCTTCACAAACTGTTTTTTAAGAAACCATGGCAACTACTGCTTTGGTATGGTTGACGTTTCAATGATTCAGCACCGGCGTATATCCTTTGCAGCTGTGATGCTCTGACACAACTGGACTGTTGAAGTCACAGGACTGGTAATTAATTTGAGACACTGACAAAGGTCGGATTGATCCACTAGGACTGATTAATGGTTTCACTATATTATTTAACATGTGACTCAGGATTAATTCCCAGAAAGCATTAAATTGCTGTAGATTCAAATGGAGGAGCATCCATATATCCACTGCTGGCAGACTCATCACTGTAGTGGATTACATATTCAAGGTGCTCTACCCATATGCTTAAAAATGATTTATGGCTATTACACTGTTTCACTCTTTAATTTAACTGCATTAAGTTTTCTGATCATTTGGTGAGATTATTTGTGCAATAGTGAATACTGTAATGGACAGATCAGAGGTAAGTCAGCAGGAAATGGAGTTTGAGGGTGGGTCTGTCTGAACACACACCTTGTTCTGTAGCCATTGAGAGTTTGCCTCAGCTGTGCACACCTGTCTTTTTCTGTCGCTGCACGTCTCATCACTGATTCAGTCAGCAGAGACTGAAGCCTATAAACAGACGAGGGGAGGAGAGGAGAGAGTGAGGGATGACAATGAAAACTTGTTTGTTTAAACAAAAATAATGCAAAAATGTCAAGCTCTCCTGGTTTTAAGGTAGATTTTTACTGAAAAACAAAACAAAAAACTCATTAAGAAAATTATTTTTATTTTATTTGATTAATTTTCCTTTTTTTTTGTTGCCAAATTTCACAATCAATGGCTTTCTGCATTCACCAATCAGCTATTACATCTTTGTGATGTCATATATTAATACGTTAAGAAGGTAACATAATCTCTGACAGTTGATTAATTTGTCTATCCGCACGGATAAAGAATCATATATTAAGATACTAAGATAACCTCTAACAGCATTCAGTTGATGCATTTGTCTATCCATGCAGATAAAGAGAAGCGCTTTCATTTTAGCTTCTGTCTAATGTGACTACATAACTTTCCGAAATAAACTGTCACAGGCTTTCACACGTCACAGGCTTATACCCCAACAGAACATTGTGACTGTCTCTCTTGGACAATAATGAGCCAAAACCGTTAATTCACACATATAGCAATAGCATCAATGTGGATCTTTCCCGGCAATGTTACAACATCTTAAACCTGTTCAACGGGTTCTGTTCACACATGATAAAAAAAAATCACAAATAATTACAAAGAAACATTAAGAAACATATTAAATTAAATGTGAAAATTTGAAGTAGAAAAACTAATCTAAAAAAGTATTTTCTTCTAAAGCATACTCCAATAATAGTAAACTCATTGATGAAATTGGCATGATGTGTGCTCGGGCTCCAGGGCCTCCTGAGCATATGTTGACTCCGGGTGATGAGGATTAAGTGAAAACTGATAAACCTGTGAAGGGCAGGAACCGCTTTGTCTTGAGTTTCTTCTCTGCTTGGCTGTTATTGTCATTGAGTTGTCCTCACAGCTGCCATATTACACACCCACAGCTAATTTTCTCATTCGTGCTCCCCCTCCCATCCTCTGCTTGAGTTTGTTTTACACCTGACAGGTACATGTCCCAACAAATACCCAAGTCTGAGTGATAGTTGACTTACTGCCCCGGTTGGATGGGACTAGTTTCCCCAGAGGAGGTTGAGGTTTGCAGACGTGCTTTGCGATTTTCAATACTGAGAAAAACAGGTCTTTGTTTTTCTCACACAGCAACAATAAAATAAATGACCTACTAACCCTAAACCAACTTTTCAGTAGTACTCTGAATCTCTCTCTCTCTCTCTCTCTCTCTCTCTCCCCCCCATATCCATCCACCTATCTCTATGGTGATGGTTCAAATGTCCCATTCAAGATAAATCAGTCAGGTGAACATATTTTTTCTTATTTTCTGTAAACATTTTCATCAACCCTACCACAAAAGAAAGATCTATTTTTACTTTTAGAAATGAATTATATGTAAATTACTAGATTTTTAATCCTATCTGAATAACTATGAAATGACAGACATCAAACATTAATAGGTGCAGATGAGATGTAAATTAGAAATGTAATCCTGTTCTTAAGGTAGTTATCTGACATTATAACAGTTAATGAGCACATCTTAACCGGTTTTAAAGATGTGTCCCTGGGACGTCAGATTTAGTGTGTCAGTGATGGACATATTACATATTTTTTTCTAGTTTTAGATTCTTTCAGCATCAACTTTTCTACAACAACCCCCTCCACACACACTCATACATACATATGTGCAAGACGTCTCTTTAAATAGCTTGTGAGGGGGATGTGATGAGGTCGAGAGTGGGGAAAGTTTTTTTCTTTTAATTGTGTGAAAGCTGCTCCCGTTTACTGAAAACAGATCAGAGGCCTAATCTCTAAACCTGCATCAACAGCACAACCTCAAGCAAAGAGTCAACACACATCCAATCTACAGCACAGACTGCCTTAGTCATATAGTAAACCCAGTTTTATCATGTCCATTTACACCCTGAGGTCAAGCTGACCCTAGAAATTAAACTTTTTGTCCCTGATTAATAAATAATCCGACTGCATAGGTTCACATTTGCTGATGGCAGTTTTTTTATCTGCGGTATTTAATGTCATCACTTACATTTGTGATACCTTGAGTTCAGTTATTCTGGAAGGAGGATATTTTCCTTTCTGTAATAAGGTATCATTTTACTATAAACTCTAACTCTAAACTTTGTAGTAAAGGTCCTCAGATGTAGCAGGAAGTAAAATCTGGTCGGTGTTTTAATAAAGTAGCGTTTTTATAGCAAGTTGTAAAACGGGTATTAGTTGTTTGTGAGTGTATCTTGTGCATGTGTGATGGGTTTCTGCCTTATCTGATAAGGCAACAGCTGCTGAGCTTGTTATAGAATGACTCACTGTTGGCTGTCTGTCATGTTTCACTCACACACACACCCTTTTAAGTCCTCAGGAGCTGTGTCATCTATTTGCCTATTCGTAGCCTGAGACATGCCTGAGATCAGTGTGGACTGAGCAGACTGTAGCTGCTTGCACTGATATAACGCTTTTTTGTGGTGATAGTTAGGGATAGTCAGTGTGACATTTTGTGTTTTTAAATGTGAAATGGATCCTAATTATCGGGCTAAATACCGGTGCATCTCAATAAATTAGAATGTCATGGAAAAGTTCATTTATTTCAGTAATTCAACTGAAATTGTGAAACTCATGTATTAAATAAATTAAATGCACACAGACTGAAGTAGTTTAACGATTTGGTTCTTTTAATTGTGATGATTTTGGCTCACATTTAACAAAAACCCACCAATTCACTATCTCAACAAATTAGAATACTTCATAAGTGAATACTTATTGAGATGCACCTGTACATGATAGTAACATCTATACTTAAAAAAAAAAAAAATCTCTGAGCTGATATGAGAATTTGAATGGCCAGAGGAAGCTCTTTCATATCTCTCGACATTTATTTGAGTATAATACTATCACTACTACTATCTTCTTATATTTTGAGTATTATTTTATTTTAGAATTATTATCATTTATAACAATATATATATATATTTTTCATTCAGAAAGTATTCAGACCCCCTTCACTTTTCAATTTTGTTATGTTGCAGCCTGATACTACAATTGTTTAAATATTTTTTTTTTCTCGTTAATCTACACTCCGTATCTCATAATGACAAAGTGAAAACAGAATTTTAGAAATGTCTGTAAATTTATTAAAAAGAAAAAACTGAAATGTCATATAAGTATTCAGACTTTACTCAGTACTTCGTTGAAGCACCTTTGGCAGCAATTACAGCCTCAAGTCTTTTTGGGTATGACGCAACAAGCTTTGCACACCTGGATTGGGGGATTTTCTGCCATTCTTCTTTGCAAATCCTCTCAAGGTCATTCAGGTTGGATGGGGACCGTCGATGGACAGCCATTTTCAGGTCTCTCCAGAGATGTTCCATAGGGGTCAAGTCAGGGCTCTGGCTGGGCCACTCTAGGACATTCACAGAGTTGTCCCTAAGCCACTCCTGTGTTGCCTTGGCTGTGTGCTTAGGGTCATTGTCCACTGAACCTTCGGCCCAGTCTGAGGTTCTGAATGCTCTGGACTGGGTTTTTATTAAGGCTATCTCAATATTTTAGTGTATTGAGCTTTTCTTCTACTCTGAAGAGTCCCTCAGTCCCTGCCGCTGAAAAACCCCACAGCAAGAGGCTGCTATCAGCACACTTTACTTTTGAGATGGTACTCCGCAGGTGATGAGTAGATCTGTGCCTTGATACAATCCTGTCTCTGAGCTCTGCAGGTAGTTCCTTTGACCTCATAGCTTGGTTTTCGCTCTGATATGCATTGTCAGCTATGAGGCCTTTTATTTTATATACCTTTCCAAATCATGTCCAATCAACTAGATTTACCCCAGGTGGACTCCAATCAAGTTGTAGAAAAAAATATATATATATGTGTGTGTGTGTGTGTGTGTGTGTATGTATATGTATATGTGTGTGTGTGTATATATATATATATATATATATATATTTGTGGACCCTGGACCACAAAACCAGTCTTAAGTCGCTGGAGTATATTTGTAGCAATAGCCAAAAATACATTGTATGGGTCAAAATTATTGATTCTTCTTTTATGCCAAAAATCATTAGGATATTAAGTAAAGATCATGTTCCATGAAGATATTTTGTAAATGTCCTATTGTAAATATATTAAAACTTAATTTTTGATTATTAATATGCATTGCTAAGAACTTCATTTGGACAACTTTAAAGGCGATTTTCTCAATATTTCGTTTTTTTTGTACCCTCAGATTCCAGATATTCAAATATTTGTATCTCGGACAAATATTGTCCTATCCTAACAAACCATACATCACTGGAAAGCTTATTTATTCAGCTTTCAGATGATGTATAAATCTCAATTTCGAAAATTGACCCTTATGACTAGTTTTGTCGTCCAGTGTCACATATATATACAGTAGTCTAGTCAGTAGTCAAACAATATTTAAAGTGGATAAAAAAAGTTAATCAAAATTGTCCTAAGACAAGAACGCTTTTAAGGTTTTAGGACAACTTTAATGAAAGGTTTTGATCCACTTCAAATGCTGACTACTGTATGTATATATAATATGTATGTATGAGTGTGTGTATGTATGAAATTTGACATTTTTCATATCTCTGGACATTTGAGTATAAAAATACTTCATCTTGTATTTTGAGTATTATTTTATATTTTATTTAAGAAATATTATTATTATTAATAATAATAATAATTAAATATTTAATTTCATCCTGGGATGACATGAAAATTGTTCTTTCATAGCTCTGGACACTTATTTAAGTATGATTTTATGTATTTGTTTAGTTGGTTGGTTGAAAAATCAGTCCTCTCTTGCATTCTAGAGGAAAATTTTAATAGTCCGAGGTCCTTTCATAGTTCTAACTCACACTCAATTAAACTCTAACTCACACTCAATTATATAAAATTCAAAGTATTTAAATGTTTGAGTTCATATTTAGATATTTTTCTTCCTTTACACCCAAATTAGCGTTGACAGGAGAATTACTGTAGTACAGAACTCTCTTTATGAATTCAGTGACAGGAGAGAGTTTACAGTGTGTTTAGGCTCATGCTAAAACACACACAAACACAGACCTGCTAACGGATGTGACTCACAGGGTGGTGAATGTGTGCTTCAGCTGAGACGAAAACCTGGAAGACATCCATATGGGCTCTTGAACGTGTCCTCACACACACACATACATACTCACGAAGAAACACATAGTACTTGGCAAAACTGCAAGGACATGGACACACGCACACCGGGCAGGCTGGACAAGGTTGCATCCTTTCTGTTATGATATTGGGGTGTGTGATATTTCGTGATTACAGCGGAGATTAAAATAACACCCACAGCATATGTACAAAACAGCTGAAGCGGTTCAAGTCTAAACCCGTAACATTCCTCCCACAGCCAGACTGTGTTCCATGACTTCAGAGAGCTGGATCAGCCCTGATCTGCTACGCCTCATTTAAGGCAAAACCGCTTAAGTACAGGCCAGAATGCTGCTGTGATGTTCCTCAATCCCTCTGCTACCCTGTCTATGGACTTTGCACAAATTATATTTTCATTTGAATGCACTTACAGATGCTCAGGCCTGGTGTAGGTGGTAGATTTTTGTTAAAGAAAATGTAAGCTCTGATGAATCTGTTGAGGAGAGTGTTGATCTTGTCAGCAAAAACGTTTGTTAACAAATAGGTTTATTTATTTAATCAACAGACAATACTATCTATCTATCTATCTATCTATCTATCTATCTATCTATCTATCTACAAACACACTATATATAATATATGCATATATATAATAGTGTTATAATTTTTTGATATGGATAGACATTTATAGAATTAAATAATTTGAATTAAAACGTACTGTTATAAGAAAATGAGTAGAACAAAAAAAATAACTGTAATACTAATATACTATAGTTACTATACCTTATATAAATTAACAAATATGTATGTGTCACGTTTCGCTGTGGGAGGAACGAGAGAGAAACATGGAGTACAAGCAAAAGTCTTTAATCCAGGAATCACAGGGGATAATCCACAACAGGAACCACGGGAAACACACAACATCCAACAAGTAGACCCGACCGAGGAGAAATGCACAGACAAGAACTTATAAACACAGGACAATTACCAAACACAGGTGCACAGAATGACTAATTAACTAAACAAGGACAGGAACATGACCAAATAAGAGAACACAGGAACAGAAACGGGCAAAACATAACAAAACAGGTCCATGATCCTGACAGTATGTGTATATATACAGACACACACACACACACACACACACATACATACATACATATTTTTGGTGAGTATTATTTTTGTAAAAACTGGATGCCAATTCAGTCAAATTTTGTAATATTTTTAGTAACAGTAAAATTTGAGTATTAATATGGCAGGGCCAAATACAACATTTAAAGGATTTCTTTATCTAAAGGCTAAAAAATACAAAAACAAACAAATAGTAAAACTGAAGTAGTTAAGGATGCTAAACCCAGAATATGTGTCTCAGCAAAGTTACACAATATCTTTTTCCTGAGTATCTGATGGAGCCGAGGGCTTATGAGGATATTCTGGAATGGACTCCTCTTCTCTCTCGCCTCTAAAAATAAAGTCATACCAGCCTGGCGACTAGGGGAGATGGACAGATACGGAGTGTGGGGAGCACAGATTAGCACCCCTATTAATAGAGCCACGGTCTGTAAGGTTGCTTAAGCTCAATTCAGAGGTTATCAAGGGCCAACAGTTTGAAAAATTCTGAAAAATAAATTCTTCCCGAATGTCGCTTCCTTGTTCGTTAGTGTTTCAAAAACGTGTTTTCAGAGCCTGTGGAAATTAATGGGAAGCGTGTGAAGGTCTCTGAGCCGAAAAGGGGTTGAGTTTCCAGTGGAATGTCCTGCGTGTAGAAGCCATGGCCAAACCACACAGTTGGGGGTTTTCACTTCCAACCGTTAGAAAGCGCACTCCCATACTTCCTGGATTAGAACTGGAGGAAAGAGAGGGAGATGAGTCATTGAGGGGTTTGGAGGTTTCATTTGGACCCATAGTTATATACCTGAAGGACATTTTCCCTTTTTTCCATCAGCAGTTTATTCATAAGCCATGTTGAATATCTTTGCAGTTCCTGAGGTTTATTGGCTTTCCTTTTTATGACTTACTTTGCATACTCTGAAATACTGATAGAATTGCATTGAACTTTTGAGTTAGCTGTAGTTTTTTTTTTCTTTTTTTCTCAGTTTTAACAAACACTTTCTTACCTGAGAGATTTAAATACAATGATCTATTAATGTCACTATCTGATAGAACAACAGATGGAGCCTCTAAATAAAATGTTTTGTAAATAAGTGTGGATCGAAAACAACAGTATCAAGTAAGTGTGCAAACTAATACTGGTATTTTTATTTCAAGACTGTTTCTAGTTTGAACCAGGACTGTGAGTCAGAGACTCAACCCAAATACCACACTCATACTCAGTCCAATGAAAATCATTCACGGTATGTGTAATGTGTGTAAAATGTGTCTGTGTGATGGGTGTGGGATACTGTGTGGTTAATTTAAAATGTCATTCCATTATGGTAGAATGTTGCCACAATGTAATGTTAAATAGGAGAGTCAAATTATTTTTAAAACGTACACCGTTCAAACTAGGCTGCTTATGTTGAAGTGTTTGGGATGTGGTTTTTAATGATGAGACCTTTTTTGTAATCAGGCTCTCAAAAAGTATATAAAAATTTGGATATAGATTTATTGGCCAACATATCAGTTATCGGCTTTCCAAAATAAAGAATTATCGGTTATCGGTATCGGCCAAAATTTTCATATCGGTGCATCCCTAATTACATTTATGAAAAATAAATAAATAAATAGATATATATAATCTGCTATATTACACTGGTGTTCAAAAGTTTGGGATCAGTAAGAAATATTTTATGCTCATCAATGCTGCATTTATTTGATAAAAAATACAGAAAAAAACGTTATATTATACTTTAAACTTTAAATTATAATTTAAAATAATGGTTTTCTATTTTAATATTCTGGTCTGGCAATGCTGAATGTTTAATATATTTCTTAGAACCTGTGATACTTTTTTCACTTTTTTGCTGAAAAAAGTGAAAAAGAACAGCATTTTAAATATATTTAATACATTTTAAAGTATATTCAAATAGAAAACCATTATTTTGATTGCAAGAATATTTCACAATTTTACAGTTTTTTTCTGTATTTTTACCAAATAAATGCTGCCTTCATGAGCACAAAAGACTTCTTAAAAACATAAAAATATCACAGACATGAATAAATTTAATTATTAAATAAGATTATATTATTAGAAATTACAAGTTGACTTGTGTCAACACTCTGAGACAACTGATATTTTAATTTAGATAACTGAGAGTTCTATCTATGTCCTTGTAAGTATATTTCTGTTCTTCTACCCTTCTATTCTCAGTCTTCACCTCTCTGATATCCCTCTCTCATGTTTACTCACTCTATCAGCTGCGTCAAGGGGAAAGATTGCGTCAGTTCTAACGGATGAAGGCAATATTCTCTAAAGAGAGGTCAAGAGTGAGGGATGGAGAAATAACGGGGTAATAAAACATTGTCTCAGTCAAGTGAACCCATAGCATGTCTTTTTATTGGTGTTGTCTTACATAGTCCATCTCATTCACCTTGAGAAAAGTGAGAAAGGTTTGCTTTCCTTCTGTTCTCTTTCACAGTCATTATTCTTGTCTGTGTGGAATCTGTATTCCGGTAATGGGTCAGTAATTGACAATATGGGGTATCACTGTTACTTTTGATGCACTATGGGCTATGGAGGACTAAGTATAGCACTGTTCTGGTTTCAGTGTTAACATTTAGAGTCAGTACCCCCACTGTCAAAATCCTACCTAAAAGAAACAGGGAAAGTTGATCTCAGTCCTGCAAAACGCATGAAATCCTCTCCCTTTGAGTCTCTGGACTTGTGGGTGGAGAGAGGACAGATATAGTGATGTTGTGATTCATGTGATTCACTAAAATTTGTATTATTGTCTCGCTGGATTTTTCCAGTGCCGGTGAATGGCAACTAGGCCTGCTATTTTCTGTTTGGCTGCCATGTTTACCTGAGGCTTCGATTCAGTCGACTATATTAATTATTAACTGTTTCATGGATTTAGTTTAATATATTGTGATTCAAATATAGCCTATGGAAGTTATGGAAGCCTTTTTCTGTCATGGAATAAAAGTGTGTGTATATATATATATATATATATATATATATATATATATATATATATATATATATATATATATAAAATTATAATCATTGCAACTTTTTATCTCACAATTAAGGCTTTGTTTCTCGCAATTCTGAACACAAAATTGTATGACAGAAATTTAGAAAAAAAAATTCTTGCAATTTTGTGTTTACATCTAAGAATACAGAGCTTACATCTTGGACTTTATTGTCTAAATTCAGAGTTTACATCTCGTAATTCTGTTTTCTTATAAAAAAAAAAAAAAAGGTAATTGCGACTTCATCTCAATTCTGATTTTTTTCCTCACAACTGCGAGTTTATACCTCACAATTCTGACTTTTCTTCTCAGAACTTACAGTTTATAATTCGCAATTGTGAGTTAACATCTCGCAATTCTGACATTTTCCCTTAGAAGTGACGGTTCATATTTCACAATTCTGAGGTTACGTTTTGCAAGTCAGAATTGTGAGAAAAAAGTTAGAAATGTGAGATGTAAAAAAACTCACAGTTGACCCTTTGCAGAGAGTTTGATTGACAGGCGATCTGACCAATCATAACACCATTTTTGTCTGACAAACAAACAAGACAGGAGAGTAGATTAACGTCGGTGGACCTGGGGCTCGTTCTTTGTACATTGCTAACTCAGTGAGCTGGATTTGATTGTTGACGATTTGGCATGATCTTGGATTGTTTAGTTCTTCGAAGCTCCTCCAGGAGTTGCTGTCATAGCAACAGGTCCGTAAGCTTAAACCTGCTCGGGAGCAGGTTTATTTAATGTAAACAGGATTAGATTGCATCTTTTTAAGCAGAATTGATACTTAAAATCTGTCCGCTACCACTGCTACTTTATTACAAGAGTCCCCTACTAATCCAGGGACAATAATTTAAAATAATAATAATTTTAAAATAATTTAAAGATAATATGACAATGTTGTGTAGTCTTTAATACTATAGACACAGACAGTTTTACTCATTGAAATTCATCATAATTTTTTTTTTTTTTACGATTTATTCGTCATAAAATTATTACTTCATAATTGTATTCGAGTCTTACACACATGCTATACAGATCATGTCGAGTCGTCCATTAATTTGAGTGATGACAGCTGTTATGGGAGTGGCTTGATGGAGCGCAGGAGATGCAGATAACATGATCTTGATCAAGAAACTTTAAATAATGCGGTCACGTAACAAATCTGTTCAAATATAAAACTAAATGAATTGCTAATTACTAAATTGAAATAAAAATGTAAAGCCTGTACAAATATTAGAAATCGTGAATATAAATAATTGAGAATCATGTAAAAAATTTAAATAAAATAAAAACAGTGCACATTTCATTGATCTATTATAACATTTATGTAGTTTTGTTCGCTTGGCTGTTTCCTTATAAAAGTCCAAAAGTTTTTGTCAAGTTTTTCGTCAGGTGTCTTTATTAATTATATGATGTCATTATGTTGCTGTCTTGCCGCCAGCCAATCGCTGCATTGCTGATCGTGGTTTCGAGTATCGATACATAGCCCCTTTTAAACCAACCCATGAATGCGCAATTATCTCAGATAACTCAATCCAGCCATACTAATCATTAACAACAGGTGCGTTCGAAGAACCGAATTAGCCAGATTCTGATTAGCGCGATGATGTCATCTTGGATGTGACATTTCATCTCAGATGTAATAAGCGACGTACAAAGAACGGGGCCCTGAACTTGAAAAATGGTGTATTGACATCTTTTCGCGGTTGAAACAAGATACCTTCTGATGTTCATTCATGTTTATTTCACGCTATAACTAGTAACTATTTTTGTGAGATAGTCAAGCTTCCATATTTTGTTGGTTCATTTGAGCCAGTCTAAATGGTAGCCTAATGCTAGTCTCAGCCTCAGACGTCACGCCCACGGACCGCTGGCTGAACGTCTGATGCATATGGCACACAAAAGTGGAAACACTTCAGGATTTTCGAAGTCGTCATCGGATTAGTTAGATTATACAGGATTTCCGGGGGACTTGTGTGCTGCGTTCTTTAACGTTCCGCCTGGAAACAAAGATGCCGTGACGCCAAACCCCCTCACGAAAGAAGAAAGCCGTTGTGTTTACAACTGTGATGACGAGCGCTTATCAGGATCAACTAAACGCTGGATTTAAAGTTTGCGGAACACATCCAAGAGTTTTACACACCGGTCTGTTATTGTGGCTTATTGTGAAACGTGACGCTGAACGAAACAAACTGTGATTGGTTGTTTGACATGTCGGTCAAACGGCCTCATGGGCGGGCCTTGGCCAATGAAAGCTGCCATGGATTCCAGACCTTCAGCCGTCAGTCTGAAGGTCTGGCAATGCGAGACTAGCCTAATGCTACTTTTTTTTGTTTTACATTTTTAAAAATCACGCCCACGGACCGTTGGCTAAACATCTGATGCATATGGCACACAAAAGTGGAAACACTTCAGGATTTTCGAAGTCGTCATCGGATTAGTTAGATTATACAGGATTTCCGGGGGACTTGTGTGCTGCGTTCTTTAACGTTCCGCCTGGAAACAAAGATGCCGTGACGCCAAACCCCCTCACGAAAGAAGAAAGCCGTTGTGTTTACAACTGTGATGACGAGCGCTTATCAGGATCAACTAAACGCTGGATTTAAAGTTTGCGGAACACATCCAAGAGTTTTACACACCGGTCTGTTATTGTGGCTTATTGTGAAACGTGACGCTGAACGAAACAAACTGTGATTGGTTGTTTGACATGTCGGTCAAACGGCCTCATGGGCGGGCCTTGGCCAATGAAAGCTGCCATGGATTCCAGACCTTCAGCCGTCAGTCTGAAGGTCTGGCAATGCGAGACTAGCCTAATGCTACTTTTTTTTGTTTTACATTTTTAAAAATGAAGTGGCCTCTATAAAATGTGCTTTCTTAATACTGCCAACTAAACAGTGGCGTCAAAGAGATTTGCAAAGATGACCAGGCCTGAGACCCAACGATCTCAGAATAGTTATTTGCTAAATACTGACATCTGCTCTTGGACCAACCAAGATGTCAGTGTAATTGAACGATAGGTGTGCAGGGCAGGTCAGGTTGAGCCTTGAGTCAGCACATGGTAGTTCAGAGGTGATTGGCCTTTGGCCACAACAGAAAAAGCAACATAATTAGGTCAGAGTGTTCCTTGTAGTCCTTTAGAAACACCTTTCAGCGGTCTATTCCCACTGGTAAGTAAATACATAGCCACATACAAACATCCTAACCTGCTGTTCTGCTAATGCCAAGGTTTCTCTCAGGGACGAAAACAAACCGTGGAAATGTACGGGTCTACAACCTAATTACAGTATACAGACCGTAATTTTCTTTTTGCTCTTTTTGAAGCTAATACAAATTGTTTTGACAACTTTTTGGGGGGGTTATTTTCTGTTTTTGTCAGCAGTGTTCTAAAGCCAGAGTCATTTTATGCAAATATAGTGCAAAAAAAAAAACTAACATCCTACAATGTGTGT
The DNA here is from genome assembly GCF_001515645.1 of Sinocyclocheilus grahami. Lineage (NCBI taxonomy): Eukaryota > Metazoa > Chordata > Actinopteri > Cypriniformes > Cyprinidae > Sinocyclocheilus > Sinocyclocheilus grahami. The sequence continues at coordinate 324,370 of NW_015506192.1, read as the reverse complement.
GCTTATTATATTAGACAGTAAAAACTATCAAAGCTTGTTTTTGCCTCTCAAGTGGGCCTTTCTTTCTTTCTTTTTTATCTTATTTAACAGACTTCCTTAAAATACACCTACTGTACAGAAAACGTGTGGTTGTGTGGGATGTACATGTGTGAGTTTATAAAGACACTATAGTACACTAACAGGGTCTTCCCCTTGAAGAGAGTGGGAAATTCCAAATATCACAACAGTGAATACTACTGAATGCAGAAGTACATCTCTTAAATGACAGCGTGAGTCGTTATGATACATATACATATCGATGTTGTAGTGTCTGCAATGTTTTGGTTCAGAGGAAAGGGTTAAAAGCATCATCCAGCCCTTTTTTCACATGCTCTGTTTATTTCTAGAGTTGTGACGCAATGAGCCCACTCCTCCGCGCATACGTCACCTCGTGCCAGCGTCGTGATTGGCTCGTTGTTGCTGCTGTTGCTGCTGTTAGCGCGGGGGCATTACATAAGCCCCGCTCGCTTTCGTTACGGTCTACTCTGCTGGAGGACAGTGACAGGGGAGGAGGGTGGAGGCCATCTCTATGTGCTTTTTCGGACAAAACAAACCAAGTCACAGCACTGTACCGTCCTGGAACACGTAGTACTCTCCGAATTTTCCCTGCCTCGACAAATAAATGCTCAGCATAGGCATCAGAGAAATAAAACACGCGAAAAACAAGGATCATTTTGCAAACGGAAACAAAAGCGCATTGGCCATACAGCGCCCGGAGCCTCTCGATGCATACCCTCTGTGCCCGAGGAACGATGAAGCAAGAGATAAACGCCGCCGTCGGGTTTCTGTCGAGATTCCTGCGGATTAAAGGACATGTGAACGACAGACAGCTCCAAACATTCAGCCAGACTCTACAGGACATCCTGGCAGGTAAGTATCAGCATTTACAGACGAATGTGAATGTTATTATATCTACTTTCTATTTATGTGTCTCGTTTGTTTGTGAGGAGCGTGGAAAAACATCGTTCTCTTTGTTTATGAGCTAATTTATGTGCTTGGCCACATAGGCGGAAGCGCGCACGAACATAAACAGCTGAAAACATTGACACAAACAGCGACCCCCCCCAAAAAAAAGACAGAAAAAAAATATATGGATGTGTATACATAGAAAATACACTTGATCTCGTAATTAATAGTTCAATTTACTGACAGGTTATGTAGTTCATTTAAAAAAAAAAAAAAATCGGTTTCATGTGGCAAGCCGATTTAACATTAATCACATAAAACTATAGTGTTTTTTTTGGTTAATATTACATCGTTTTAATGACTAGTAAGCAAGTCTATTCTAAGAGAGACTGCTGTTCATTGACAGTTATTCCAGTAGTGACCTATGCATTTATTATCTCAATATTGCTTATTCATAACATACTGGTGTTTTCGATTGTTACTAGTCACCATCCCAATAACTATTCAGTTGTTATATTAGTAACATACTAGACATATTATTCTGTTTTAAATAGGATGGTTGTTAGTTAGTTTGTTTTTTATGTGTTTCAAGTGTTGCTACTACCTTTTCCAGTACTACTACTACTGTTACTGGTTAATAGTGAAATTGAGAAAAGGTCATTCATATTCAGTTACTTGATCGTAATAAAAAAAAAAAAGAACTTTTATATTTAGATACTAGTTAGTTTTAAGGAATAAATGTTAAAATTGCGTGCCATATGTTGTAGGCAGTAAATTACATAATTTTACAGCAAGTCTGAAGATATCAGATGTGGGGTTGATGTCTCTTTTGCATACTGGTAGTAGTGCATATGATGCACACTGTGCTTGTGTTTTATTATAATAAACGTGTAAGCACACAGCATACTAAAAATTACCGCAACAATTTGAATAGACAATAGAATAACATTTCAGCTGTTTTGCATTCAAATGCAAATTTCACTTAACAATAATTTTAATTACATTACAGGCTTTTACATTTTATGCTAGTTTCCCTAACCAAATATTTGATCATATGAAAGAAAAAAGGCTCAAAGACAGAAGTGGAGTTTTTTTTTAATCATTATTATTATTGTCAGTAGTTAGCCATATAAATAACGTGATCTTTTAATGTTGTTGTCCTTATCTTGTTTTGTTCCAACCACCCATTGTTTTCGAATGGACCAGCATTTTGTTAGACCCTTTGTTAAGATTCAGAAAACAATAAATTAGAATAAAAATGTGGTTAAGCAGTTGAATAACAATCAAACATAAAATTTACTAACAATAATAATATAATGGTAATACAAGTCAATTTACGTTATACACAAATACAAGTTTTTGAAGTCAGATGAGAAACTCTAAATAGTCAGAAAACAGTATTATTACATCCTTGTTTTATTTTTGTTGAGAACAGGCAGTCACTAAATGCTGTTTGTAAACAAATGTAGTTGAGGCCCCAGTCAGACAAAATGGCCGTCGGTGGAGGAAGGGAGGATGTGTGGCTGCTAGTTTCACATCACGTATTACTGTTGCAGTGGACTTTAGTTTTTCTCTTTCCTTCCCGGCGTTTTCAACCCAACATATGTCAACACAAAGGAACAAAGACTCCTCATAATCCCCATTGGGTAGAAAAAGTGGGTTAGTTCCTTCTCCACACAGTTAAAATGTGAGTTTGAGAGAGGATTGCCAGATTGAAAACACAGGTGTTGTGTAAGATCGATCTGAAAATCTGTCTCTGCTTCCTGTTCTCTAATCACATCACTAAATACACGTTCATCACGGCTTTGTCCTAATTCTCAATCTCACAGCAGGCCTCGTTTCACAAATAACACTTCCTAATACAGCCACCATAATGTTATTTGTATGTTGACAAGCAACATTTTCACTTCGTTATACATGCGTAGTACGAGCATTGTTGCGGTTTGGGTGGGTTGAGTTGTGGGTGGGTTGATCTGCATTGATCATTGTATACTAGGCTTTCAGGAGAATGGTACGTCACGCCACAGACAGCACACAGGCGGCATTATCTAACCCAGGACTACAGGTGGCCTGCGGGGGCCTGGCCTATTTCAGAGCCGCACAAAGAGGCTTGAGACCCATCCCTCCGGCTTCTGTTCTCCACCTGTCACCCAATACACAGAGCCAGAAGGGAAGGAAAACGCAATTGCGAGAAGTCATTTTCTTTTTTGGAAAACGAGTTCTTTGTGTAGGGCGTAACTTGGCACTTTTAAAAGTCGTGATTTGATGTTTAGCGAATGAATTAGCTGGTAATACGTGGACACAAACATTTACTAGCACAAAGCAAAGCTGATCCATTTGGAGCTGTAATATTTAATCAGATCAGGTTGTCTGAAAGGGACGCTTTGTCTTTAAGAGGATGGTCCATCTCTCTCCAGCTGCTCTGCCAGGACTTCACCCTTTTGCTCTCGTTGTGTTTGAAGACTTTGTGACTCTCGGGCCAAAAGGGGATTGTGCAATCAAATGGTTCTCTCTCTCTCCGTCACGTAGGCTTCTGACACAGTTGGTTAATGGTTGTTTATCTGTGTTCTGCCAACGATCATTTCACACTGCGAAAAACATCCTCGCTCCCTTTTTACTTTTGCTGCAATACAAGGCCGAATTATCATAATTTTAATTTTCTTTTTTAAAACCGTGATTAATTTATTATGGTTAGGGTATGTGTTTGCAGTTATGTATTATTTAGTAAGTCCTTACTTGAATTGCATCCATGTTTCCTTTATTGTCTGAATAACACAACAAAATAAAACGTTTTATATTGGATTCTGAAACTTACTGTAGTAATTTTATATATAAAATGCTGGGTTTTAAAACTATAAATGAACATTCTAGAACTCAAGCTAAAAAACAACCGACTAACCCTAACCATTGTCTTAGTGTAGTTAAGGATGAATATAATTAACAGTTACATAAATTGTAATATTTGTTTATCGAACATATGAGCTGTCTGCCATTTTTAGTAGTAATACCTGAATATTGTCAGCTGATAATGGAAATTTAAATATGCATGTTCATTTACACCTAATTTTACATCGAGTAGTATTTTTAAAGTAATTAATTGGTAATTAAGTAATTAAAGTGTTCTTTAATTTCACTAATAATTTAGTATGCTCAATTTTATAGTTTAAGATAACAATCATTAAACATCTCAAAATTAATATTTTATGTGCATTATAATTTACATTATAAAACAACTGATTTTATTTTAAATTTTTTGAGACAAACTAACTGTTTGGCTATAACACAAAAATTAGTGAAAACTTATCAATCTGAGTTTTAATATCTGTGCATTCCCAACTAAGTTAAAAATATATATATTTTTATAAAGAATATAAATGGTGATAGTGTTCTTCAATAACATTTTTTTTTTACATATCTTAAAATGAATGCCTTTAATGTACATTAAAATTAAAAGTTATAATTTAAAATGAATGATTTTAATTTAATTGTTCGATGATTGTTTTTAGAAAAAAGAGCATAGAATTAACATAGAAACTAACACAGAATTGTAATACTGGCCATGACTTATCATCCAGAATTTTAATATCTATGCATCCGTAACTGAGTTGATAAAAGTGCAAGTTTCACAGAAAAATCAACATTTCAATCAAATAAATGAGTTTAATATTATATGTAATGTCTGTTCAATTTTTTATTTTTTATTTTTTTTACCAATGCTTTTTATTTAATACTTTATATATGCCAGATCACAAAACCTCCTCCTCCATCTCTCTCTTACAGAGCAATACAAGCACCACTGGTTCCCAGACCGTCCCAACAAAGGTTCTGGGTATCGCTGCATACGCATCAACCACAAGATGGACCCTCTGGTTGGACAGGCCGGCCAGCGCATCGGCCTGAGTATCCAGCAACTCTACCTGCTGCTTCCCAGTGAGCTCACATTGTGGGTCGACCCATTCGAAGTGTCCTACCGCATCGGAGAGGACGGCTCGATCTGCGTGCTCTACGAGTCCCTTCCCAGCACCAATGGAAACCCCAGCGTCACCACTGGAAACAGCAACCCCGCCTCCTCTGTCGCCCAGGTATCCCCGATGGTGGACAGTCACATCAGCTGCAAGGAGGAACTACTGGTTTTGGGCCGAACCAGCCCCTCTAAACCCTACATGATGACTGTGTCCAGCTAAATGGATCACAGAAGTCATTTTTAAAAAATAAAAAAGAGAGCAAGGAGAAGGAGAAAAAAAAAAACCAGGATGTGTCCTATCGTCCAGGTGATGGAAACCTCGTAGGTTTAATTTTCACTCGTTTGGTTGTCTGTTCTGTTATTGTGTTGGATCTACCAGAGGCTTGACCCTGGGGCAGCTAATGAAGACCTGAAACATCGCCCGGCCCCCCAGCTCACTCCTGGGGCGGCTTTTTCCACCATCGTCATCGATGTTGACTTTGCACTTTCGCTTTCACGGTTTCTGTTATCACATAAACTCCCTCTAAAATGTTAAGGACTTACTCTCAAATCCTGTTTTATCATTTCACTGTTCGCTGTCGAGCTGAAGCCCAGACCCACCGGCAGCCGCACCAGACCCGAGTAGCCGCTATGAGCCTATTTTTAGCTAAAACCCTCACTTTTTTGGACCACAAAGCGGTACTTTTGTCTCTTTTCTCGATGTCTGGTACGCACCCGGGCCTTCTTTTGGGCTTCAGGTCGACTTGAACTGGCTCTGCTGTGGTGGAATACCTGTGTCATACTGTTACCCACGCTAGCCGTCAATGGCACTGTGATGCAAAGGTTCTCATGCTTGTAGCTTTTTCTAGGGGCTCCCTCCTGGATGAATGTAATTTCTAACAAAAAAGAGAAAAAAAAAACTCAACGCAACAAAACATTTGATTTATTTAAGCCCCTCGTCATACCAAAATGAAAGATGTAGCAAAGTTTGTTTTTGTATTTGTTGACTTGGAACAGATGTGGTCTTTACTTTCTGCCTGGTTTAGAAAGGACGTTGAATGCACTTTGACATTTTAGACTGTGTGGGATGACGTTTCGAATCGACCCAGCTGCATTCCATCACGTACCTCCTCATTCAGGTGTCGTAATTCGCTTTCTCTGGTTGCAATATTTCTGAAGGCGCTTCAAACCTGGGTCGTTCTCTCTAGCCGTTTTTATCCTTTCGAATGACTGATTGAGGCTGTTAGAGATTAGTTCTCCATCTAAGGCCAGTTCGTGGCAAGAGACGACAGACCGCATCAAAAATCGGACCAATGTTTCCTTATCGTAGAATCGCAGGGCCAGTGATGCTCGCTTGTTACAGAGGGTCTTCCGACGCACTTTCCAGCCAGTCGTCACCGGTCTCAGTCTTAACTAGGAGTGCGCCGTCAAAACATATCACCTCCCTCCCTTGGCCTGGAGAAGGAGGGGGTAGGACCCTCAGATCAGGGCAGCTACAATCTTCTCCAGCCCCCTCCTCGCAGCCCTGAGGAGAGTTTTCAAGCCAGCACACAAACCGAGCGCACTCCAAAACCTACTGAGCCTTACGTACAGGGCCGAGTCGGGACGGGAAGAGACATGCGGTGTGCTCCTGGTTCTGGCCGATTCTGTTTACATTGGCGCGAATGGGCGGAAATAAGCAGGTTGCAGACTTTGCGTGCAAAGGACTGGTCTTGGCTTAGCCGCTAAACTGCCAAGACAAGGTGCTGATGACCAGTCCTATGTGTGCTAATACTTTTGAACCTAGAGGACCATGGGTAACGCCGGGTTGTCGATGCACTGCTGTCCTTTTCTATGTTGATTTGGTCCATTTTTAAGAGGCGGAAAGCCGTTTTTAAATCAATTTGACATTTTAAGTACGGGTCGAATCTCGATATTTGGATGCAGTTCGCCATCCCACCCTTCTGAATGCTTTGAACTCTGACAGGTGGACCCCTTCGCCCGATGGTTTTAATAGTAAAGCTTTTTAACCTTATTCTGGTGATCGTAACCAAATTGGAACAGACAAATCGAGTGCTTTTTAGATCTGCAGCTTTTAAACTACTTTACCCCCCTCCTCCACCGAAATAACATCAGCAAACCATTTCCACTCTCCGTTTCAGTTCGGTAAGCGTTTGCACACAAGTTTTAAGTATCGTCGTGAGTCTAAACTCAAGTCTACTCGGAGGCAAGAGCACATGAAATGCACTAATGGGTTAAACATTGAAGTTATGTGACTTTGAGACCGACGCGTCTCGATTGAAATGTATTGCCAAGCTCAGGCCACAGACATTCATTGAAACCCTTATGGATGTGCAGGTTAAAATGTGAAAAACAGAAGGGAATGATTCGGTTGGGATTTTTTGTCGGTCATTTCAGAAGTGATTCATGTTATTGCCACTTTCGCATCTGAGGTGGTTCCATATTTGTAGAATGTATTGTTATTGTACAACATATGGTAGAGGAAGTACGTAACCATACATATGGGAAGTGCCAATAATTGATATTTTGCTGTGTGTAGACGTGTTCCTTTTTGTATTTCATATTTTAACATGAATTCCTCTTTCATAAGTGAAGCCATTTGTGTTAGGAGTGTTGGAGAGGACCAAAGTTGTTTTGGTAAAAAATATATCAGTTTCCATGCTCTGTGCTGATAGACTTTCCTTGTTTTTTTTTTTCCCTCTTATCTTTTCTTTCTTTTTTTTTAATTAAAACAAAAAACAGAAAAAGAAAAAATTCTGAGCAACCCAAGATAAAGCTGTCTGTATCTTGTGATTTTTCTCGTCTGTACATCTCGTGTTCATTTTTTCCTCATTCTTGGGTATGTTGTGATGAACTGCTGTAAATTTGTACAGTTCATGTAAATTGATTGTGCGGAAGTTGTACAGATTTCTATATTTTAGAAGAAAAGTTTTTTCTCTGTAATAAAAGATTTCCTATCTTGGCAATGTTTTCCCGTGGACTTGGTCTTATTCTTTATCAAAACATGCTCATAATCGCATTTCATTAGGTAATTCTTTGTGCTTTTTGGAAGATATTTGTGATAACCGCACTGGGATAGTTTTGTATAACAGACCTGATTATGCTGATATATGCCATTCCAGTTCCACCATTTTAGACAAAATATGCCAGACATTAGTTAGTAACAGAGCCCTGATGTCACTGACCTGCTTTTCAGTTTTTTCCCTGCGTTAGGACAAAGAAAGGAAGTTTGTATGGACTTCAGTAGAGCATGATTCTAGCTTGTAAAAATATTAGACATTAACCTGCTTAAAGTTAATTATAAATGCCCACCGTTACTTATTAAAAACATTAACAGCCAGTCAGAAAGAATCCACCCAACTTTAAATAGCATGAGCATTTAAAGTGGCAGATGACATAACTGCAACTTGTGTGTTGGTGTGGATGCTAATATAATAGTTCTCATTCTAATGGTTAATAAGTCTAATAGCTATTTTTGTTGGTGTGAACAGGCCTTTAGCCCAAGGGGTCAAAATGGAGCTAGTTAACAGTTAGCCCCTGCTTATATAGGTGCTGTAACTACACCATCATTACCAACAGCAAGCCTATTCTCTTGTTTAGCATATTGCTAATAATTCATTATAGTACAGAAGATGTTTTAGCAGTGCTCTTTTTCCTCAGTTGGCTCTTAAAGTATGCAATAGACTTTGTTTTGGATATTTTTCCCTGCCTGCTGCATTTTTACATAATAGCTCAGAATAGCTGCTAGTACAGTGTGTTCTTGTCGTGCTAATTAGCATAATTTCCTGCAGGTATGGAGTTACTGAATACATGACATATATGGATCATGTGAAATCCCTCAGTTTAAACAGGGATGTTGAGAAAAGTTTAACACTACTTTCATGGATGTTACGCTAGCTGAGTAGCTAGCATTAAAATAAATGGGAATGCTAATGCTTGGCTTTCTCCAAGCCTACTTTTTCCAAATAACGTTCTTCTAACATAAAGCTTGAAAATTACATAAAGTAAGGTTGTCTATATCGATGAAATCTTTCTTTTGTGCTTGGGAAGGGAAAATATGCAGGTTTGGAAGGATAATTGTCTCTAGCAAGAGCAAAAGATCAAGCACAAAGCATTGTGGGTACTGTGTCAAAATGCTGACCCCATTAAAAAAATAAAAATAATAATAAAGTGGGTGGATTGACTGCACAATCCCCAAGCTTCTGTTTTCATGAGTTGCTTGGTAGCGCTCTGAATTAGAGGGTATTTCGATTCAGTAGACAAAGACTGAGATGGGGGTTGGGAGAAGACGAGTATAACAAAAGGGAGCGTGAAAAGACCTGGATGGCTGTTCGTGTGACCTATAGTTGTCCAAACACTTAGAAAGCAGCGAGAGTGCTTGAAACGGGACATAAATTCTTTGGGTGTGGTTGTCGTGTGACTCAAACAGGTCCAATACATCTATTTACCTGCAGGCCTTGCCAGAAGTCGCCTTGCTTGTCTTATAATCTGCTTAAGTCATTCTGTCCAAAATGCTCTAGCGTTCCTGGTTTTCCAAGGAAGTAAGTATGTGGTAAACATCACAAACCTATGGAAAACAGTGCTTGACAGTGTCTGGCAGAGCTTGAAATTGTATTTAGATGCTAAAATTCACAGTAAAAAAACAGATCTGTTGAATTGCTGTAAGTGTGTGTGTGTGTGTGTTTCTCTCCACATTATGTTGGCTCAGTTTGTTCTTCTTTCTTCTCACATCTGCCTTTCGGCACTCAACCACCCTCTCGTTCTTCATCTGCAGCTTAGGGCCACAACAAAAGAGGACCTGAGTGAAAGCAGCTGGAAGGAAACTGCAGTCTCTCTGTCACTGTGGGGGAGACTCACCTGGTTGCTTTTCTCTCTCACTCTTTCTTCTTTTATTCAGACTCTTTCTACTCCTGCCAGGTGTTCTTCGCTTTCATCCCACTGAACAGACTGAATATTTTCTGTAGAACTAGCAAGATAAGCTTATTCTTTTTTTTATTAATTATACATAATATGGAAGCAAACACCATAAGTATTATTTTATTCTGTGTAGGCTCCAGCATATCAGAAGTGCCTTATATGTTTTTATATGTTTGTCTGCGGAGTAGTTTATAAAGTGAGCATCAAGAAAATTGCTGTTATCTATTGTTTTTACACTTATCTTATCATTAGTGTTTAAGTTGTTGCTGTTTGCTGAAGACTGGCATGGAGCTGATAGAGAGGGTCACCAGAGGAGATGTCTCCTCTTTCCTGCTGATATGTATTCAGTTTGTCTATAAATTGTGCTATATATACACTGTGGGGTTCAAAAGTCTTAAGTCCACTCCACACTAAAAATATAGGATTCAAAATTGAATTTAAACCTGAAGGTGTTTTATGATTTGGAAAGAAGCTATAGTGAAGTTCATGCAGCTCAAATGCTGCAGTCATTAAAGTAAAAGAGAGACAAACCAAATACTAAGATTATAAAATTAATGTTGATTATTTTTCACAAAAAATTCTCTCAAAGTATTCTGATAATACAATTAGTAATAACAAAAAAATAAAAAACTATATAAGTACACTCACTTTTACACTAAGATTTAGGTCAGTACGATTTTTTTACGTTTTTGAAAGAAGTTTCTTATGCTGCATTTCATCAGAAATACAGTAAACCAGTAATATTGTGAAATATTACAATTTAAAATAGTCATTTTTAAAATGTAATTTATTCCAGTGATGGCAATGCTGAAATTTCAGCATCATTACTCCAGTCTTCAGTGTCACATGATCCTTCAGAAATCATTCTAATATGCTGATTGAAACATTATTATTATCAATATTGAAAACAGTTGTGCTACTTCATTTTTGTGTGGAAACCATGTTACTCATTTTCAGGATTCTTTGCTAAAAATATTCATTTCTTTCAAAACAACCCCAAATATTTAGTGTTAGTGAATGTAAAGGTCTCTTTTGAAGTGTTCATCCTTTAGGGAACTTCCAAAACTATATGTCAAACTGTTTTCTCTGTCTGTTTCTATTATGGAATGTATGTTCCTGCTTTTACTTTGAGAGAGACGTGTTTAGAATAGCTGGGTACTTTTTACAAGGCCTCTCTCGCTCACGGTTTCTCTGTCTCTTTCTGAAGGTATCTGGCCTGTGATGAATGTGGTTAACTGCTGACTCAGAGAAGGGAATAGATAACCAAACACTAAAACATTACGGCAACACCAGACAGAAATGTAAATGCCAACCCCTTCTCACTCTTTCCCACACATATGAGCAAATCTCACAGAAACATCTTCCTTCAGAATCTCTCTTAATCTCTTGTCAATTAGATCAAAGCAACACTTTTATTTTATATATATATATATATACACACACACACACACACATATATATATATATAT
>NW_015506192.1:301051-311051 GCF_001515645.1 Sinocyclocheilus grahami | reverse complement strand
TTTGCGTTTTAAAAACATATGTCCACTTTGTTATTGAGCAAGATGAATAGTCTTGATTTATGTTATTGAGCAAGATGAATAGTCTTATGTGAGCTCGATTTGTATCTCAATAATTCCTTGCTGAAAGCCAGGGACCGTTTGTTCTTGTGTTTGACAGCACTAAATATTGAATTTTATCGCAAAATGCGCAACACTCTTCCTCTGTGGTTACATCTCGAGCAAAAACAGTGTTGTTGTGTAAGTTAGCACATCATTTGGTTCCCCTAAATGTCAGTTTTCAGATCCAGACTGCTTATTTTTTCTGAGCCGTGCAGCCTTGACCCAGAAAAGCAGCTCGCTGTTATCAATGAGTAACATGGGGCATTTTTTCATGCCTCTGAGACCGATTAGAAACTAATTTACACAGACGGTTCAATTAATTCATCCTGCAAGCGCAGCGCAGCCTCAGATAAACAACATTTGTGCAGAGCTGTAATGGATCCTAGTACAGTCTGGCTGTTTGCCATCTCAAACGTTACTGAATGTACACAAAAAAATGTGCAGAAAAGGTGCTAGATGCTGTGAAGTGTGAACCGAAAAAACATGTAGGCTGTACGACTTATGTTTGTGAGAGCTTTGTCGCAAATGTGCGTAAACCACATCTATTACCGAACCTCCGTGGATCATAACATGTATAGACGCCTGGGAAATGTAATAGCTGCCATAGCGACCAGGACTGATTGCTGTAATGTGCAATGATTACTGCAGTGACGAGCACATTACATGCGTGGGAGATTGGGACATTCAGGGCTTATAAGCTGCTACAAAGCAGCACGAATGACGTCAGCAGGTCAATATGGTAAACACACATTTATGAGGTTCCATATCATTGGCCTGCATGTACAGTGGAGTCTGTTAGTCTGAGACCACATTAAAAATCTGGGATGTAATATGGTATATAAACCCCCTTGCCTTCTTGATGCTGTAAAATAAATGTCATGTGGTGCGACTAGAAGATTTTTATGAAATAATTAATGATATTAGTAAAACACTTTTTACTTAAAAAAAAATATATTTAGTACAAATATATATTTTTTACATTATTAGTAGTTAGTACAAAATGCTGCTGCCAGACTTTTTACTCGCACAAAGAAGAGAGAGAGAATTACTCCAGTTTTGGTTTCTTTACACTGGTTGCCTGTAGAATTTAGAATTGAATTTAAGGTTTTGTTGATGGTTTTTAAAGCGTTGCATGGCATTGCCCCAAAATATATTGTTGACCTATTGATTCCTTATCAAAATTCAAGAAACTTGAGATCTTCGAATCACGTGATTCTTTATGTTCCCAAAACAAGATTAAAATCAAAGGGTGATAGGGCTTTCGCAGTGGCTGCTCCTCGATTATGGAACCCTCTCCCAATGCACATTAAATCTTCCCCATCTGTGGATGCTTTTAAGTCTAGATTGAAATCGTACCTTTTTGGTAGAGCTTTTAGAATTGACTAGAGGGACCAGGTGTTATATTTTAATGTTGAATCTTGATTGTGTGACTGTATGTAATGTTGCTGGAAAGCACTTTGGTCAACGGCAGTTGTTTTAAATGTGCTATAGAAATAAAGTTTGTATTGTTTTGTATATTTAAAACTTTGTTAAAATAATGATTAAGATGTGTGTGCACAGGTGTAGCAAAAGGTTATTATTTTTGATGGTTAGACCACATGACATTTTTGGTCATTCCATTTAAAAAATTTTTTTTTACCAATATAAAAAAAATCGCAAAATTTTGCTCCATTTAAAATATATATATATATTTGGCCTCCTTTGTATTGTGGACACACTTATTTGTCGTTAACCCTAATATAATTTAGAATGTACAATTTTGTATGAACAAATAAGCATTTTCATTTGTGATCTCAGACTTTTGGGCCCCAGTATATGTCCAAGTGGCACAGTACAGTGTTTTAGTTTTGGTTCTGATATGATTTGAGAGGAAAAAGTGGGCGAAGACCGCAATGTGTGTGTTGGTGTGCAGCACGTGATACGCCCTGAATGTGTTTGCTTTCAGTCAGGCTTCATTTCTATAGTCTTAAATATGCAGTCACATGTATATACGACTATACATTTGGACACGCTCATCACACAATGCTTCATACCGTCTTGCTCTTCCTGGCCTAGTTTTCCCTGCCAGACCATGAGTGAAATCCCTTCTGCTACTGAGCCTCTCTCTCACACACACATTCCTTCTCCACTTTCATGGCAAAGCTGTTGTTTTTCTGCTCTCCTTCTGGCTACTCCTGCAGCCGTGCTTATTTTTATGGTGGTTATATTCAGTTTGCTCTCATTTATGGAGACCATGTCTGAGATTTTAGAGGGGTGGATCCTATGGAGCATTTCAGCGAGGTGTGTGAGTGTGTTAACCTGCCTTTTAGTGTTCGTTTAATAGTTCGCTTCTACCCGTGAGGCTGATTCCAAGATGTGGGAGGTTGCGTGAGAATGGTCTAGTTTTTCCATCATGAGAGATCAAGTGGTTATCTGTCTGCAAAAAACATATACTTATAGACACACACACACACACATACATATACTATGTGTATTACACACACATATATGCTGTATATTTAAAAATAAAGCTCATATTCACACAACTAAAGTTATTTTGCAGAATTATCATCAGTGGTTGTGTAGCAGCTTGCGTCTTGATTGACAGCATTAATTTCAGTACACAAAAGTTGCAAAATGTATAATTTGTATAATCGGTTCATTTTATGATTTTGAAATGGCCATACCTGACAGGAAGTTGAATTGGAATAACAGGAAGTTAACAGAAATTCAACATGTCCTTACAACAGAGCAATTTCAAAAGAATGTCATGTGGTGTGACTCACCAAAAACAAAAGATTTTTATGAATAATAATTCATGATATTAAAAAATGATAAGTCTTAAAATATCAGAACAGATCAACTCGCCAAAGAAGACATAAAAGAGAATTATGAAATAAAGATTCATGATATTTGCTAAAAAAATATATATATATTTTTTCCTTAATATAATACCTTAATAGTTAATAATATTTGATACTTAATATAAAAATAATACTTAATAATAGCTTAATACCTTATAATACCTTAATATTTTACCTAAATATATTTAAAAACCTTGTTAAAAATGTGTAAAGAACTGAAGTGTACGCTCACATTTTTATTTGTATTTTTATTTGATCTTTCCAAATGAAAAATATTGAAGAACATAAAACTTAAGTGTTTTTAATACAGTTTATTATTTGTATTTGAAAAAACTTTTGCCCACCAAATCAGTCAATTTGTGCAACCAAAATGCAAAAAAATTAATTAAAAGTAAAAAAATAAAATAAATAAATTATATAAATAATAAAATAAATATATTTAAATATATTTATTTATTAAAAATAAATAATAAAAAACAGGAAATTATATCATAGAGAAGACCCCTGCAGAATATTAGATAATTTGACCTTTTGAAGGCTAATTCATGTTGTATAATGTCAAGTGGTGTGACCCAACAAAAACCTCATTATATAAAAAAAAATAAAAAGAATTACCTTGCAAACTTTGTTGGAAATAATGAATAAAATAGCTTGCATGTATTCATGTATTTTGGGTTGGTTACTGCATGAACACTTAACAGTTAGCTTTAATTCTAGTTAATTAGTTAATGCATAGGAATCATCAACTAACAATGAACATTTATTAATTAATCCATCTCAATGCTAATTTATAAATATACTATAGCTGGTTTAGTTCAGGCTTGTTCATGAATTTATATAAATGTACATTTATTTACTTAATTTATTAAGTTACAACTTGAAAATTGTAGTAGAAATTAGCATTAACCAAATACATTAAATGCTTTAAAAGTATTGTTTATTGTTATTTCATCTTAGCTATTGCTTTAGCTAATGCTAACAGAATCAACCTTATTGTAAATATGTATATGCGTGCTGGACGTGCTGTGGTGCAGTTACGCCAGCAGAAAGTTTGTGCCCGGGGCTTGTTGCCTGCGCATGTACACGTCAGTCTCGAACCCCTCGTCCTGTTTTTCATGCAGAAAGCAGGAATGTGCTCTCTCACCCTTTGAGATTGTGCAAGAGGCATTGTGACATTCACTGCAACAATCCCTGTGTGACTCACAATCAGGGGCTTCTGTTGCCATGGTGTTGCCACGGCGTTTCTGAAAGCCCAAAGAACTTCTAGTGAGTCACAAATGAGAAACTGAGCTGAAGTGTGTGTGAGTGTCGTGTTACCATAAGCTGGGGTTAAACTTCCCAGTAAGAGTTGGGAGCAACTAACTAAAAAAGCGAGCAGCTACTAACACCTAAGACATGTAAATACAGTAGATGTTTTCAGCTGTGTAAATTTATCAGTAACAAGCTGCTACTTCTTACAAATAGCAGTGTTGTGTGATGATAATTCTGGAATGTTGAATAGTAATATGATTGATTGTCAGTAATCTGATCCATTTTAGGTCCAATTCAAACAGTTTGTTTGTGTCGTTCATTTTAAAAAAGATGAAATGATTCACTGATTCAAATTTGTAAGCATAATTTTGGCGTTATTGCCTGGCGTTATTATGCATTTTTATAATGATAAAAGTTCAAGGGTGGTAAATTTAAATGTTTTTGAAAAAACTCTTATGCTCTCAATTATCAACTAAGATGTTATGATAGTTTTTGGTTCAATGTATATTCAAACTAATGAATCCTTAAATTTGAAATGCATTTTACAAAGAAAAATTGGGTTCAGAATACAACAAATCTCTTAAATTACATTAAATTTTGTTATAAATGTAATTATTATTGATTTAACTTTGAAAAAAAGTAAAAAATATGTAGATGTAAGCAAAATCTTAATAGGTCAATATAACCCTTCTAATTAAATTATTATTACTGTGTTTCAGTAGTGACAAATTTGGGGAGAGGACAAATATTCCATACCTTTCTGAAAATACAATATGAGATTTAACTGCACAATTGAAATGTGTAACTTGGATATTATACAATTTGAATACATACAAATTCTTTCTCACACACACACACACACACACACACACACACACACACACACACACACATAGAAATTAGTACTTTATATTATTAAATTTTAATATTAAGCAGCACTGTTTTCAGCATTGATAATAATAATAAATGTTTTTTGAGCACCAAATTCAATTAATGTCAATAAAAATACCATATAATTATCATAAAAGCATCATGAAGTCCATACAGTTCTTGTATTATCAGTCAGTAGATTAATTTATGGTCTGTTTGTCACACAAAGCTACTGTATGGCTGTGGAAGACTTGAACATAATGTACTAGTTATATGGACTACTTTTATGCTGCTTTAGTGTTTTTGTCCAATTTAAAGTTTGACAACCCATGATAACTATGAACTCTCATCAGATGTAAAAAAATTTATCTAGATCTGGAGCTGTTGTGATGACGCAGTTTTATTGTGAGATTTTCAGTACTTGAGATCCCACTGCGGTCTAAAGCAATCAATATAGTGCTTTTCTTCTATTTTTAGATCTGTCCTTCTGGTTCCCAGGCTCATCACCTGAGAAACATCAATTGTGTCTCATCAGTTCAAAGATTTATGGAGCTCCTGACCTCCTGAGCCTCATATAAGGGTGGTCTGCGAGGGGTTTTGTTCATAGTGGGAGGGAAATTGATCAGAGGAGTTCAGTCAATAATACTGATCTGGAGACCTTTGATTCATGAGACCAAAGAGAGAAAGACGAGGTAAATGACAGAGAATGGCCAAGCATGGCATAATTAAGCATTGCTTTCATTCATTCTGGACAGTTTATTAAAGATTTTATTTGATTAAGGAATCGATGATAGAAATGCATTTTTTTCACTTACATCTTAGCTAAAAATGCTCATAAAAGTAATTTTTGGGCCCCATAAATCCAAACATCTGTTTATTTTTTGTCATATTACTTGGAATGTCCTGGTTCATGTCTGACCTTGGATCTAATGCTGGTCAAAAAGCAATAAGTCGTTCAACAGTTGATTTTGCATTAGGTATTACTTAACAGGCTTAATTTAACTTTCAAAGAAAATATCACGACGCAACCAATACTGAGATATTATAAACAGCCACTGAGATTACTGAGCACGGGGTGCAGAGAATTAGCCAAGAAATGCATGGATACTGATGCCGTTTTAGTGCCGTTACCATAGCAACAGGCCAAAGCCACTTCCTTCTGATAATCTAATAATCACTTCTCAGGTGTAATGAGAATGTTCCCATGATATGAGCCACAAAGACTATAGTTACTGCTCATTCACACAAGATCCAGGCACGTTTGCAGGGAAAGATATATGAGAGAGAACAGAAGACAACATCTAACATATGCTGCCCAGGCTATAAGTCTGTCTCAGATTTCCCCATATGCAGCCCATGGAAAAAAATTTGTGCTTTTTATTGTGCATTTGTGCCAGTCAGGTTTTGCCGACATTATGAAGACCAGACGTTCCCAATCTTGAATAACTAAAAAAAAGCAATGTTTACTTGCTTGACAAAAACTAGAAGGCTGCATGTACCATTGATGCCATCTCTCTTTCTTTCTTCATTCATTCATTAAGATTATTTGTTTTGGGGAAAAAAAACAGAAAAATAAGAAGAACAAGAAAAAAAATCAGCAATCAGCTAGTTATTTCTTACCAGTTTTGCTTTATCTACAGTGGATTCATGGAGTCATTATTTAGTGAATTATCAGGGTTTTTTGCACTCACTCTTAAAAATAAAGTTTTATTTACTGGCATTGATGGTTCCATCAAGAACCTTGAACATCCATGGAACCTTTCCATTCCACAAAAGGTTCATTTATAGTGGAAAAAGCTTCTTTAGATCAGGGGTGTCAAACTCAATTCCTAGGGCCGCAGCCCTACAGAGTTTTGCGGTCTAAAGCAATCAATATAGTGCTTTTCTTCTATTTTTAGATCTGTCCTTCTGGTTCCCAGGCTCATCACCTGAGAAACATCAATTGTGTCTCATCAGTTCAAAGATTTATGGAGCTCCTGACCTCCTGAGCCTCATATAAGGGTGGTCTGCGAGGGGTTTTGTTCATAGTGGGAGGGAAATTGATCAGAGGAGTTCAGTCAATAATACTGATCTGGAGACCTTTGATTCATGAGACCAAAGAGAGAAAGACGAGGTAAATGACAGAGAATGGCCAAGCATGGCATAATTAAGCATTGCTTTCATTCATTCTGGACAGTTTATTAAAGATTTTATTTGATTAAGGAATCGATGATAGAAATGCATTTTTTTCACTTACATCTTAGCTAAAAATGCTCATAAAAGTAATTTTTGGGCCCCATAAATCCAAACATCTGTTTATTTTTTGTCATATTACTTGGAATGTCCTGGTTCATGTCTGACCTTGGATCTAATGCTGGTCAAAAAGCAATAAGTCGTTCAACAGTTGATTTTGCATTAGGTATTACTTAACAGGCTTAATTTAACTTTCAAAGAAAATATCACGACGCAACCAATACTGAGATATTATAAACAGCCACTGAGATTACTGAGCACGGGGTGCAGAGAATTAGCCAAGAAATGCATGGATACTGATGCCGTTTTAGTGCCGTTACCATAGCAACAGGCCAAAGCCACTTCCTTCTGATAATCTAATAATCACTTCTCAGGTGTAATGAGAATGTTCCCATGATATGAGCCACAAAGACTATAGTTACTGCTCATTCACACAAGATCCAGGCACGTTTGCAGGGAAAGATATATGAGAGAGAACAGAAGACAACATCTAACATATGCTGCCCAGGCTATAAGTCTGTCTCAGATTTCCCCATATGCAGCCCATGGAAAAAAATTTGTGCTTTTTATTGTGCATTTGTGCCAGTCAGGTTTTGCCGACATTATGAAGACCAGACGTTCCCAATCTTGAATAACTAAAAAAAAGCAATGTTTACTTGCTTGACAAAAACTAGAAGGCTGCATGTACCATTGATGCCATCTCTCTTTCTTTCTTCATTCATTCATTAAGATTATTTGTTTTGGGGAAAAAAAACAGAAAAATAAGAAGAACAAGAAAAAAAATCAGCAATCAGCTAGTTATTTCTTACCAGTTTTGCTTTATCTACAGTGGATTCATGGAGTCATTATTTAGTGAATTATCAGGGTTTTTTGCACTCACTCTTAAAAATAAAGTTTTATTTACTGGCATTGATGGTTCCATCAAGAACCTTGAACATCCATGGAACCTTTCCATTCCACAAAAGGTTCATTTATAGTGGAAAAAGCTTCTTTAGATCAGGGGTGTCAAACTCAATTCCTAGGGCCGCAGCCCTACAGAGTTTAGCTCCAACCCTAATTAAACACACCTGATCCAGCTAATCAAGTCCATTGTTTAGACTAATTTGAAAACTACATGTGAGTTGGAGCAGGGTTGGAACTAAACTCTGCTGGGCTGCGGCCCGCTAGGAATTGAGTTTGACACCCCTGCTTTAGATTATTAAAACGTTTTTTTTTATAAAAAAAGATTATTTTAGGAACTAATCACTGAAAATTTCTTTGAGGAACCAAAAGTGGTTCTTTCAAGGCATCGTTGTGAAAACACCCTTTAGGAACCCTTGTGTTGTATACTGTAACAAAGCAGAGTAGTAACTGGATGCACACTGAGATTACTGTCAACTGACAAACAGACTGATGTAAATTATATATTGTGTGAAATGTTCCTGGTTTCCAATTCGAAAATGCATTTACCAGAACTTTAAACATCCTTAAAGACGTGAAAGCGAATCAACTTCCACTTTCTTTCTACGTATTTATTGGTGTTATTTTATGGGTTTGCATACAAAGGTGAAGGATTAATAGTGAAGTCACTGATTGCCCGTCACTTGGTCCTTTTTTTTCAACTTTCCCTTTGATTCTCGGCACAGGGAAGCACGGGGATTTTTCTCGACTGCCCATAGTGATAACAGCACCTCCCTGGTCTCCTATTGGTTGAGCATCTCAAAATGATTAACAGTAGAACTCCCCTGGATTCCTCACCTACAGGACCTTATTTAGAACAGCCTGACACATGACATGCCCAGACAAGCCTCGTATCTGATGAAACATCCTGGCACGGGGAGAAACTAGTACTTCTCACATGTGACTCACTATGCATTCAAATCTGTAAATCTATACTCAAGTGCTTAGAGTTTTTTTAAACAATAATACAGTCATTATTTAGAGTATTCTTTTTTATTTTACTATGCAAGAAGCCTCTTACGCTCACCAAAGCTGCATTTATTTGGTCAGAAATGCCATGAAAACAGTATTATTGTGAAACATTATTACAAATAACTGTTTTCTGTTTGAATATACTGTAAAAAAGTCATTTATTCCTGTGTTGGCAAAGCTGAAATTTCAGCATCATTACTCCAGTCTTCAGTGTCACATGATTCTTCAGAAATCATTCTAATATGCTGATTTGGTGCTCAAGAAACTTCCTGACCTCAAACCTTTAAACAGTAGTAAACAACATCTCAAGAAGGCTCTGTGAAGAGACGCTCAACCCTGAAACAAAATCCCTCATCAGAATGGCAAAACCCACAAGGCCCTCTCTCATTCAGCCTTCTTTCAGGCCGGGTTTTAAAATAGTTGCATTTGCGTCACCTCAAGTGTGAAATAGTAACAGCCACACAGAGGTCAGAGTACATGGAGAGTGATTATTATATTATGAGAGATGAGGGAACGCTGCCTTGGCTTTCAGTGGCTGTCATTTGCGGGCTAAGTGCATTAGATCTGTAAATGGTGAAATGGTGTTCTGGCTCTTTGCCTCCCTCTGCTCACTTTCTCCATACCTCACCCGAGGCGTTTCTAGCCTTTCATCAGTACTAGAGGGCAGGCACCCCATTAAGTAAAAAAAAGAAGAAAAAGTGTAATCTTTTGATAAATATATATATATATATATATATATATATATATATATATATATATATATATATATATATATATATATATATATATATATA
>NW_015506192.1:284076-300944 GCF_001515645.1 Sinocyclocheilus grahami | reverse complement strand
TATATATATATATATATATATAAACAAAAAAAACACCAGCAACAAAGTTTTCAAGCATTGTTACATTTTCATTTGCATTACTTTGAGGTAACTATACGGGCTACAGATGATAGCTAGTTTTTTATCTGCGTAACTGTAACCTTAACATATTTGAACATGCTAACGTTTACCTTATCAGTGACCCAGCAAACAGATCGAGGTTTAACGGATAGTTTACTTTCCTGACATTAGTGGAACTGCATCCTGCTACATTTGTTCACAACGTACAGTATTTAGTGACCTTATGCGTTCTGCACTTTGATACTTTATACTTCAATGTTTACATGCAACCAAATAACTGTAAGTAATCAGATTGTCCAACTGTCCAACTGAATGAAATTTTGACGTAAACTAATCCGATCAATAGGGGGAAAAATAAGCATGTAAATGCTTGAATCCGAATATTTTTACAATCAGATTGAAAAATAGCTTGCGCACATGCGCAGTGCCGATGATGTGAATGTTTACATATGTTCTATGTCTTACGAACATGTTGGTTAGTGCAGTAGACTGAAAATGTACTAAATATTTGATAAAAAAAGCGCTTCTTACATGTATGCCAGATTTCTTTTTAGATATGTCATCAAGGCAAAAACTACAATAACACTCAAGGTAGCTCCAGTGAAATTATTTGGCTGACTTTCTCTGATTCTGAACACAGCACCTGGGTTTTGCTCAGATTACATGTAATGCACATGTGAACAATTGGATTCATTCCGATTGATAGAATTCACACATTACAAGCATTAGCTCGGTAGCTACTTAGAAAACAAATGTTTTATAACTTTTTAATGCAGCATTTTATTTTCAGTCAGGTAACTTGTGTAGAAACCACACCTAAAAATAAAAATGATGTGAAAATACCTTTAAAGGGATAGTCCTCATAATAATGAATATTCTGTCATCATGTACTCACCCTCATGTTGTTCCAAACCTGACCTCACAGAAGGAAGACAAAAGAAGATATTATGAAGAATGTTGATAACTTAACATTTCTGGTTCCCATTGACTTCTATTGTATAGACAAAAATACAATGGACATCAATGGGAACCGAAGTTGTTTGGCTATCAACATTTTTCATAATAAATTTTGTGTTCAGCAGAAGAAATAAATGCACACAGGTTGAGAACTTTTGGAACGAGAGTAAATGATGACAGAATTAAAATTTTTGGGTGGACTATCACTTTAATTAGCTATAAAACATCAATATAATATAATTCACAACAAAAACAAAGCCAAACCAAACTTGCTAAATTTGTCAGATGTCATACTTTGGCTGTAGAATAATGTTCAAACAAAATGTTTAAAGCTTACAAATAGATTTAGTTCAATGGCAAATATATGCCAAAAACAGGCAGTACCTGTGAAACATTTCCCTTAAAGGGATAGTTCACTCAAAAATGAAAATTCTGTCATTAATTACTCACCCTCATGTCGTTCTAAACCCGTAAGATCTCCGTTCATCTTCGGAACACAAATTAAGATATTTTTGAAGAATTCTGAGAGCTCTCTGACCCTCCCATAGACAGCAATGTAATTACCACGATCAACGCAAGGAGATCGGTAAAATAATCCATGTGACATCAGGGGTTCAACGTTTTCTACGTTGTTTGTGCTTTGATTTGAATGAAAACAATATATCCGCGTAGCGCAGCTGACACAGAACAGAATACGCTGTTTACATTCAGTGGATACTCTCCAAAATGGCGCTAGGGTGACATGGAGGAGACGAATTGTTGAATAAAGTCATTATTTTTGTTTTCTTTGCATACAAAAAGTAATCTCGTAGCGTCGTAAAATTACGGTTGAACCCCTGATGTCACATGGATTATTTTCCGATCTCCTTGCTACGTTTCTGGATGTTGATCGTGTTAATTACATTACTCTCTATGGAAGGGTCAGAGAGCTCTCAGAATGCATCAAAAATATCTTAATTTGTGTTCCAAGATGAACAAAGGTCTTATGGGTTTGAAACGACATGAGGGTGAGTAATTAATGACAGAACTTTCATATTTGGGTGATCTATCCCTTTAAGTGTTTTAAGTATGTAGGATAAAAACATCAAAACCTTTTACAACATAAAATGAAGCTCAAATTCAACAAACAGGACCATGTTTGCTCAGGTCGGTGTCACTGCAGATATGGCGTGAACAGGACAAGAGGAGAATGTGGAAGTTAACATATGATTATGCTGAGCTAATGGAAAGTTTCTGTGGCCTGTGCCCTGTGAAAAATGGGAAAAGCAAACAACAACAATCTCCTGAGGAAAAAAAGAGTCCTTTTGCCCTGTTGCTGTGGCGACCACCCCTAGAGCTCTGTGCACACATACAAACGTGGGCAAATTCTGGCATTCGCCTCACCTCTCCCCTGCCCAGCCAGATAGCAACAAAGCACAAGCCTGTCCACTGCCCCCCGGCCCACCACAGCTCTTTTGTGTGGGCAGGCTAGTCTTTTTACCAAACGCTCACTGTGTGTTTCTCTCTGTGTAGACAGCTCTTGTTTCCAGGGAATGCGTCTGTGTGCAGGACCCCAGGGCGGCTGGAATGATGCCTGATGAGAGTGTTTGCTAGAGCTTTGTTTCGCTGCTTGTGTGTGTTTGTCAGCCATTGTTTACTTATCTATCTTTTTGTTCAGAGAATCTCATGATCAGTTTTAGAAACAGAACATACAGAAATAGGCCATCCCAATTTTATCTCCATCCATCTGTTTTCTGTCTGTCGTCGCCTCTATGAAAACTGAGGCTCTATCACACAGCACGCTTGACTTGGCGATTTCTGCATGAGTGCATACGAAACTAATCTTATACGCTTATCAAGATAATTATGTCTAAAGCAGCTAAATTACATTGTGCATGTCCTATATGGAACATTGGTTCCCTCTGCGACTATTTCAATAACGCCTCCTGTCTGCAGTTTTTTTTTAGTTAAGCATACAATTATAGTTCCATCTACTTAAATAGGGAAGACAGAAATGCCCAGAAGTGTTTGGCAAGATTAATTTTTTATAAAATAGAATTTAGCAGTCTGACAATATCATGAATACAGGAGTAATGGTTGCAAAAAATTCAGCTTTGCATCACAGGAATAAATTAAATTTTAAAAATATATTTTAATAGAAGACAGTTATTTTAAATTGTAATAATATTGCTGTTTTTACTGTATTTTGGATCAAAATAAATGCTTTTTATTATTTAGGAGAGCATAAGAAACCACTTTCCAGAACTTTAAAAAAATCTTACAGATCCAAAAGTTTTGAACAGTAGTGTACATTTATATTGTTTAATCAGACATAACTTCCCTTTGGGGACATTTGGGAACATCCTTAATTGGAAAAATTATACATACATAAAGTAAATTGCATAGTTTTTGTTGTTTTTTTGTTCTTGTTTAATATTTTTAAGTGCTTTCTGAATAAGGTTAGGGTGTAAGTCTGGGTTAGTTCATAATTAACTATATTAAAACAATGTAAGTTAATAGCATTTCCATATTTGACGTGTGACTATGTGTTGATTTAGTAGTCGGAAAGAAAAAACTGTCACTTACTGTGATAGTGTGTGTTTGTGAATGTCACACACAGAATGAAAGGTATGATTGAATGTTATAATGCTGTATAACATTACTAAGAATGGACTGTAGGTGTGTGTAAAAGCATATAGTAGCCATCACTTATCTCTGCATTTGTAAAATGACTGTTCTGACGCAACACGTTGTGTTTTGTACATCCGTGTATCTAAAAATGCTTAAAGTGACGTGTGGATATTAGTTTTAGCGGATGGAAAATATCACCTCGGATTAAAACAACGGAAGCCAGTGAATGGTACTAGCATGCAGCTAATGCTAACAGCTAAAACAGTGTAAAAAACTGGGCATTTTAGTCTTTTGTGTGTGTTTGCCGCAGTAGATGTAAGTAAAAATGTTGGCAGGGTGTGTGTTTGATCAGCGTGTTGCCAAACCAACTAGATAAT
Source organism: Sinocyclocheilus grahami (assembly GCF_001515645.1). Lineage (NCBI taxonomy): Eukaryota > Metazoa > Chordata > Actinopteri > Cypriniformes > Cyprinidae > Sinocyclocheilus > Sinocyclocheilus grahami. The sequence continues at coordinate 296,940 of NW_015506192.1, read as the reverse complement.
CAGGTGTGTAGAAACAGCAGGTGACTGTAGAAAGTCACACGCTACTGGAGTTTACACTTGCATCTCAGCCAAATTATCATATCATATTACAAACGGACAACATACGTTTCATCTCGCACAAACATATGCTTCAATCACCTTCATATGTCCTTAACACTCACATATGTGAACCACACGCATCCCACGTGTAACTGCACACAATATACACAGCACCATCATTTATTGTCTTTCTGTCCTTAAAATGAGACAGATGTATTTAATAATTCATAGACAGTCAAGAATATGGTTGAACCCTGAATTGTAATGAAGTTATTCAATTCTTCATTGTAGTGCGCAGCAGTGCTGCTGCACATACATTAAGGCTCACATATAGAAGTGAAGGTCAATGTGATTTCTCAGTCTTCATACATTTCTATTAGGTCAGCGTTTGTGTGTGTGTGATGTATGAGAACTGTGATTGAATGATATTCATGTATGTGGGAGTGTGATGGATGAGTCTGTGTACCAGCATACATGTTTCTCTGTGTGATTTTTGCTGTGCGAGTGTTTGATTGATATGTGGGTGTGTTGGTTTGTTATTGTGTAGTAATTGCTGTGAACCTTCAGGAAGCTGTGCTGATTGGTAAAATAGAAATCGGTAAATGGATTTCGCAACTGAAGTTCAGGAAAAGCATGTTCAAATAATTCCAGCAATTACCATAATGAGCTTCCCCAACAGCTCAATTACAATGAATTGGGAGTGGAGCTTCAAATAAAGATGCCAAAAGTACCATAAATGTATGTGTGTAAATGAAAGTGCGACTTCTGCATTACTGTATATATTTTCAAAAGTTTGGGGTTGATAAAATTCCATAATGTTTTTGAAAGAAGTCTCTTATGTTCTCCAAAAATACAGTAAAAACAGTAATACCGTGAAATTATTATTAGCAATTAAAACATTTGTTTTCTATTTGAATATACATGTAATGTATTCCTTTTTTAGCAGCCACCATTAGTACAGTCTTCAGTGTCACATGAAATTATTCTAACATTATTTTAATATGATTTTCCAGGATTTGATTAATGGAAATGATTTTTCCGTACCCACTGTGTATATATATATATATATATATATATATAATGTGTTTACTGCCGCTTTTGATAAACTTATTGTATCCTTTTTAAATAAAAGTATTATTTTCTTTAAAAAAAAACTAAAAAAAAGAATGCTTCTATTTACTGATCATAAAGTCTATCAAAAAGCTGGTAACTGCCGCAACCAGATAATTTAATCAGATTTGTGAATGAACCTTTCAGACTCATTTGGTCAGTCAGATCAGACTCAACAGAATGATTCGTCTGAATGAAAACATCTGTATTCATTGCAATTGCATGAAAAGATCAACAAGAATATTATTCACATCTTCACACCATAATTTAATGATGATGTAGCCTAAATGACGATAGCTGTCTCTTTGAGAGCAGTGCCAGACATGAAATTACTGTACCATGAGGATATTTTCATAGAAACATTGTAACAGTTACCTATTACAAAATATATTTACTAACATCATTTGTATCAAATGCATTCATCTGTTGGGCAAATATGTGTCACTGGCAGCCCTTTTTGTAAAGCCCTGTTCTCCTTTTGCATGTCTCTGTGTGTGTGTGTGTGTGTGTGTGTGTATCCAACGGACAGTAATTAAAGCAATTATCATGACCCACAACCCACAACAACAGTGTCATCTGGGTCTCAGTTGTTAATGAGAATGCAGCACACAACCACACACACACTCACATAGATGAAAACTGGATAAGTACTTACCTGTCATTGCATCAGATTCCTCATTGATTCAGATCTGCCTGCACTGCTTCCTAAAAACATGCAATGCCTCGCAGTAGTGCTGAGCGTGTAACGTTTTGTATGTTGCATTACACTGCGTACATTTATTCACAACTGCATACTAGTAAGTGAATATACTGAGTGCTTTTAAAGCACAACTTTAACAGTGTAGCATGTACTCTATTATTTATGGCAGTTATATAGACACATCTCTGCATGCTACATACTTGACTTGGCAGATTGCAGCCTGCTCTGGGTTTTTCATGATGTAGGTGATTTAAAGTGAGATGCTGAGCATATTAAATGTTGTTTTGCTCATCTTCTGACTTCATAAAGGTTGTATGTTAGTCTGGGTCACTTTTGCTAGTCTGTAAATGTATAGTGTTGAGTGTTCCCCCCCAGTCATTTGAATTATTAACTCTGAGATCTGAAGAAATATTCTAACCTTTAAATAAATTCAATGACTGTAATAAATTTAAGAACTTGTTTTGTATATAAGATCAGAGTACAGTGTTATATTTTGTTAGGTTTTTCGTGTTTTACAAATTCTACTTATGAATTATTGCCATTTATTCCACTATCTCTCGAAGCTCCATCAGTTTCATCTTGATGCCCTTGGGGAATGGGAACGGGATGGGGATGGGGGTTGTTTATGGATGTATGCATATCCAGACAGATGTGGCAGGGGAAACCACACAAAACACATTACTTCTGGTTGTGGTAGAGCCAGGCCAACAGTCAGATGTAATCTCCAGCGTCTGATTCAGACAGACATACTCAGACCATCAGTAAGGGAGAGTGGGGTAAGCTATAGTTATAAGAGTTGTACTCTAGGCCAAAAAAAAAAGATGAAATATTTATATGCCTAATTATATTTCAGGGTGTCTCCTATAATCATTTATAATGTGTTACCACGGAAATAAGACTTAAAAATATTATTATTATTATTATTAACAACAACAACAATAAAATTGAAAACAATTTATATATATTTTTATAAATAATAAAAATAGTCATCATCATTATTATTACAAAATATGATGTATATATATTTTAAATAATATATTTATATATGATTAAATATCATATTTATTATGCTATTATTATTATTATTATTATTATTATTAACAACCTGTTTTACAACCAAAAACCAAAAAAAAAAAAGAATCCTCTCTAATCCTCTTCATATCCTCTCTAAATCACAGGCAACTGTTTCTAAATATATAGTTGCATGAAACAATTAGCCACAGTTTACATGATTAGGTCAGCAGCACATACACAGTACTTCACTCTTCATTCCCTGTTTTTCTCTCTCAGAGTTACTCAAATTTTGAGTATAATACAAGCACAAAGATTTATATTTCTTACACCCCATCTACGCTGTGAGCGACTAACTAAACCCGAACACTCCTATTATAATTATCGAAGCTGTCTACATTGCAAGTGTGTGGATCATTATATTACAATTTGCTGTAATTTTCTTGAAAAGGCTGCTGTATGCTCTGTCATCTCCACGCTTGTGAAGCACCTGTACGTTCTGCTGTGTTTACTGTAATTGTTGAGGGATATGGACTGTCTGCTGGCTGAATGATTCCTGAATGATGGGCCGCACTGACTCCCACTTGTGTGCTTCAAACGCACATACACACACCTTTATACAGCAAACACCTTTATGCACCGTTTGACGTCAGTTCCAGTCTCTCTCATCTCCTCCCCTCCTCTCTGCTCCTACACTCTGATGCACTTTTGAAAAGCTCCTCTTGTGCCAAGGCTTGATCTGAGTCTTTGTAAAAGGGAGGATGCCTTTTATCCGAGCATGGCGGGGATCAGAAAAGGTCCTTAAGTCAGGATTCAAATTCGGGATGCCTGTAGCGCAGCAGCACTGTATGTCGGCATGCTACCCACAAGGCTATCGGTGCCGACAAGACTGAGTTATTATACTCTTAAACCTAATTATAGCCTTCACAGAAAATGTTTTGAATTTTTATATTGTCATTTACAGATTATTTAACGTTTATTAAATCATTTCTTCACAGGGACCATGTACAATGAGTCAGTAGGTTCCAGTGTTGTTTTGGCCCCTTTGTCTTTTATTGTGTGGACAAAACATTCAGTTTTGAGTAAAACAGTTAAACCATTCTTTAAAATATCATCTTATGTGTTCCACATGGGAAAGAAACTGTCTTACAGGATGAGTAAATGTTGGCAAATGTTTCATTTTTGGGTGAACTGGCCCTTTAAGACCAACTTTGGATGATGTGTTATCATGCAATTTGAACTTCAATATGCTCTCTTTGTTTGATTTTCCCATGAATGCACTTACATTACATGTTTGCAGAAAGAGAAGCAACTTTTGGTTGTTTTGGTATGTGTTTGTGCAACTGCGTACTTGTGTGCATAATTCTGAAGAAATTTGTATTTGGAGATTGTGTACTACTTTCCATTGACTTCAGTTATTTTAATACTGAGCTAATTGGGCTAAGACTGAGTTATGTTCTATCCCTTAAATCTAATTATAGCCTCAAAGAAACATTTTTGAATTTTTATATTGTCATTTACAAATTATTTAATGTTTAATTAAACCGTTTCTTCATGGGGACCATATTTCAGTGTTTATACAATGAGTCATAGGCTCCAGTGTTGTTTTGGACCTCACTGTCTTTCATTATATGGACAAAACATTCAGTTTTGAACAAAAATTTTAAAACATTTATTAAAATATCGTCTTATGTGTTCCACAGATAAAAAAAAACAGTCTTACAGGACGTGTAAATGATGGCAAGAGTTTCATTTTGGGGTGAACTGACCAACTTTGGATGAAGTGTCATCATGCAATTTGCACTTTTAATCAATAGACCCTATTTGTTTGACTTTCCTATGAATGCACTTACATTACATGTTTACAGAAAGAGAAGCAACATTTGATTATTTTGATATGTGTTTGTACAACTGCGTACTTGTGTGTATAATTCTGAAGAGATTTGTATTTAGAGATTGTGTGCGACTTTCCATTGACTTTAGTTATTTTAATGCTGAGCTAAAGATATTTTCTCTTTCTTGAACCTAAATCTAATCCTCACAACGATATTTCTGCATTTTAATATTGTCATTTATAAACAATTTCTTCCTGAGGTCCATGTCTCAGTGTCCATTCAATAAAAGTCATTGGACTCCTGTGCTGTTTTGGACCCCACTGGTTTTCATTATATGGACAAAATCAGCTAAAACATTCTTTAAAACATCTTCTTTGTTCCACAGAAGAAAAACAGTCATACATATGTTTACAAAATGTGAATTATTGAGTGAACTGTCCCATTAAAACCACCTTCGGATGATGCATTATGATGCAATTTTCCCTTTTTTAATCATTGCGCTCTGTTTGACTTTTCCAATAATGCAGTTGCGCTACATATTTACGGAAACAGGAGCAACATTTAAGTGTTTTGTTTGTGCAGTTGCGCACTTGTGTGCGTAATTCTGAGGAGATTTGTATTTGTTGATTGTGTGGGCCATATCTGATTGCTAGTTTCCGTTAGCTGTCTGATCCTAGACTCCCCACTCAGCTAATCTCTCATCAGTACAAATAAGCAGTCTTGACAAAACTAAATGCACCGCGTTTAGCATCAACAACAACAGTACATCATGTTAAATTGTACGTTTCCATATGAATTACCCTTGCGGGACTGTAACTGGAGGGTTAAACTAATGCGGTCACAGACCCTACTGTAACTACCATTCATTCGTATCTTATCAAAATGGACGTGTTTGCAAAATAACGCCCTGCATCTTCTTTTTTTCCATTCCCTCCCACCTAAGTGGCTCTATTTCAAAGGCTGTTTGTTGGGGCAGAGGGCTTGGCATCTAATGGAGAGTGTTTTGTATTAATCCCCAGCACAAAATCAATGCTTTGATGAGAGGGTTCAGCATTAGCGAATGCTAATATATGCAGCAAGCTGCACTAAACGCTTGCTGCCATGGTTACTGCGAGGGCATCTGAAGGTCGTGGCTGGCTCTCCCACCGTTTGTAGCGATGAATGTGGCCACTGCAACATCAGGTGATCGGACCATCTGGAGGAAGACAGACAGATTGAGAGAGACAGAGGCTGCTGGGATTGCTTTTACTGTTGCTGCAGAGTGTGTAGTATGTTCTGAGCACATTATACAGAGTTCATGGTGTGTGTACTTTTTTTTTGCTAAAATGAGATGTATATGACCAGTATTGTTAATGTTAACTAAAACTAACACTATTAAAAATAGTTAAATTGCAAAATAGCTCCTCACTCTGTAAATTAAACATGCAATGTGATGAGGTTGTGTGATGTAGCATACTTTTACATACTACATAAATATACACTGTCTAAAGAAAGAGGGACAGATAAGCAGTGGATGAGTGCAGATGGATTCAGTACGCTTGTCCGCACATTGTCCCAGAAGGCTGAACAGAAGCCGAGCAGCCTGTTCAGGACGTACACTGAACATCACCCAAAACACAGGCCCGATGCACTCTCACACACTCACACACACACACACACACACACACCACACAGACACACAGACAGACAGACAGACAGACAGACTTACACACACACACACACACACACACACACACACACACACACACACACAGACAGACAGACAGACAGACAGACAGACAGAGTAGCTGATGGAGATGTTCGGTTAACTTTGGCTATACTGTGCCTTATACACTACTTATAAATACTGCCTACTATTTTGGAAAAATAATATATGTAATGGCATGCATTGTGCAACAACAAACATTTCGAAGAGTTTTGTTACATAGTTGTCACATATTTTGTTCTATGATTTTCTGTGCATATGCAAACAGAGCCCAGATATGATGTCTGCATATACTCTCAAAGAAGAGCACTTTTGTGTGTCTATGAGTACTTGTATTAATGAACACATATAGAGTGTCCTTCAGTACATGCATAAACGCTGTATCTGTGCCAAACCAATACCCGTCCAGCCATTTCTGAAGCACACCCTCATTAAGATAACAATAAATGTGATTTGTTAAGCCAATTTAAAGCTGGTTCTGTTAACTAAAGGCCCTTGTGTCCTTGGCTTGTACTGGTTAATTAAACAAATGTAAATTGTGTAGACAGAGCAGAAGGCGAATTTTCTGTCTCTGGTCTTTCTGTGCTGCAGCATTTGGAGGCTTTGATGTTCTGTAATTCAGTCTGTCGGTCGTTTTAAATAGACGTCTGTCCCAATAGACAGTTTCCATTGAGAATAAAAGCAAGTGGGGGTGCCAAAAGGAAATGGGATGAGAATATTCTTGTGTTAGTCTCAGCTTCTTTGGTTTTTGTGTGAATTTTGAGGAGTATGGGTTTAATTATGATATATTTGTGGTATTTTTGCTCGGTTATAGGTAGAGTGTGCAATAAAATGAATAATAAAAAATAGTCCTGTCCAAAATTCATGCCATTGGTTATGTCACAGTGTTTACTTTTTCAAGAAAATCAACATATGAACTATTTACTTATTCTGTAGTTGAGTATTTAAAAACACCATGAAGTAAAAATTTGTATTGTGTGGTCTATTTTTTTTTTTAGAACATTTATATGCTAGTGTTCTCTAAAATTCTTTATAAAAATTTAAAACTGTTCTCCTGGGAAAATTTAAAAAAATATATTGATGACATCCTGCACGACACTGTTTTTTGTCCAATCAGATGCTCTTTAGAATAATGCTCCACCCCCAATACAACCTGCAATGACTATCAAGTAGCAAATAATGTTTGTGAATGTATAGGCCTCTTATTTTATTTTATTTTATTTCACTTTATTTAAAAAATTTTTTTTTTACAGGGACAGACTTTTTGATTTGTCCCTCCCAAACTTCCTGCTTTAATAAGAAATACATACGAGACAGAAAAAATGCACTTGTCAGGCTTTTTGGGGTCTTTAAACACTGAAAAATTTAAATCAAATCTAAACCATGATGTTTCCAGCATCATTTTTCATTCTTAATTTTCATTTCTTTCTTTTGTTGTATACATTCCTTGTTGTCCCCCACTAATAACTGTCAGTGTTCAGTGAGTAAGTGATTGTTTATAAGCTACTGCACTTATCTGTGTGTGTCTGCACCAAAACTAGGTCACTGTCTGCAGAGACTCCGTCTTTTCTGCCCGTCTGACACCCTCTTTCTTCTGCCGTGTGTGTGTTGGGGGAAGGCAGAGGTTACTATGGGTCTGTTTGAGCTAGCATGTGGAAATGTTGGACTGGAAATGCTTTTTGCCATTTCTTTATGGGCGATGAACAGGGTCGGAAATCTCGGTGACCTCTTCATGCCCCAGCACCCAATTAAGAAGCATCTGAGACATTTCAAGAGTCCTTTTGTAGTTTGTGTAATGTAAGTGTGAATTCAACACATTTATAGTTTGAACTGACGTTGTTTTCTCACAGGGCGACAGCAGTTCACAATCAGATGAACTGAATCTTCCTATCTTATACAAACACAACCTTCTCGTCTTGCATTCAGTGACATTCTCATTGTGCTCTTTGTTTGTACAAACTCTTCTTTATCTGGGAGGGGCTGATTAGTATGTACTTGGAAGAGTCTTTGTTGATGTAATGAAACTTGGCAAAAATAACAATGTTTGTGCATATTATATGCGCATGGATGAGTGAGGAACATTTGTGTTGTGTTATGTGTGTGTTTTTGTGCCTATTTGTGATTAAAATCATAGTGTGGGTTAATAATTCAAAAATCCATTATTTTCACCCTATGTGTAACAAAATCCGCTTCGTTATTTAATGCTGTGCGTTATATGAACAGTCCCGAACCCCCCCCCCCCCCCTTGTTTTCACAGCCTCGCATCGTTCCTGGAGTTCCTGTAATAGTTAGCAGGCTAATGCTAATCTCATGTTCTTCAGCTTTAACGAGAGGACATTCAAGCAATTAAAGCTTAGATTTAATTACATGATAGGTCGAGAGTGTTAAAAAGTCCGAGGTGAGAGAAAATGACAAATGAGACCTCTAATATCTCAATTTGGCCTAAAAAGCAATGTGATTAAAGAGACAGCAAATACTTTTTTCTCAGAAAAGTGGAATGATAGTTTCTCACAGTCATGAACATGATTTGCTACTGTACTTTCTGTTGTTAGTTTGTGTCAGGCAGTATTGGTGGTGGATTGATAGAAAGCATTTGATTGGACAAAACTAAATGTAGTTCAGGATGAGTCATCAATATTGTTTGATCTGAAAAAGACTTGATTTTGAATGCAAATATCTGCTAAAAGTTAATCTTGTCAGCTATATACTAGTATATACATTACTTTAAAACTAATAGAGATGGGCTAAAAGTCACAAAACTCCAGTTTATATTTTGCAAGGTCTTTAAAATGTAAATTTGGAGAACAGCAGCTGTAAGGAAGTCTTTGGAAAGTACATCGCTTGGCTTGGCTAGTCCTTTGGTGTGCTTGATTCGCAGTCAGTGTATGGTTAGTTTGACAGCAAGAATGTGGGGAATGGAGGATTAGTAGATGAAAATAGAAGAAACTATACTGAGATTATTCGGAGAAGCAGGAACCTGGTTTGGGTGGGGGAAAATATATGTACACATTTATATACATGTTGGTTTCAAATACCTAGTTCAAAACTGTATTATTTTTTTAATATGAATTATTATTAAATTATATATATTTTTTTGCAAATGGTATCCTTCCAATTAAATTAATATATTTCATTATTATTTTTATTTTATTAACTTTTGCATGTTTAATGTATATTCAAATTAATGCATTAAATCATTTAAAATAACAATTTACTAAGTAATTTACAAATTAAAAATGTTATGTCACTTTATCTTTTACGTAATCTCTTATAGGGTTGTGTTTTGTAATGGTTTCACTGTTTTTAATTTAGCTGAAAATTCTATAATATTCTTTTTAATGACCAATTGTGAATACATATCACATAAATGACAACTTACCCCAATATTTTATTTAATGAACTGTAGTTTTTTATGGTAATGGTGGTGCATATGTTTTGGGAGTGTTATGTTATGTTATGGGAAGTGTGACAACTAGCCCCGGTAGTAATTTCAGTTGGTGTAACTTCAAGTATTTCCCTGTATCCTCTATATTGTATATGCTGTTGTTCTCTGGAATTGTCTAGCAGCAAATTCTGTGACTTTGTTCATACAAAACAAGCTGAGGTGGAGTAGAAATCCAAACTCACAGAAAGCCCAAGGGGGAATCAATGTAATCTGAGATCAGAACTATTGAGCAATATGAGTCACATTTTGTTTCTTTTCTTTTTTTTCTTTAGAGCTGTGGTTCCTTACTTGGGATGGGAAGTAGCAAGACAGAGAGGGAGAGAGATGCTTAAATTACAAGATAAGATCTTTGTTTGCAGTCCTAAGTATAGAACAGTCTGTGGGGGAGGAATTAGTGTCCACGGATTAGATGAAGTTTTCTGACAACCATAAATAATCCAGTATCATTTCACACCACCCCACCTTCTCCTTCAACACACACACACAAAGGTCATTTACAAGGCAAACATACTCTAAGAGCAAAGAATCTTATCTAGAGCTCTAGGGCAAGTTAGATGCACTTTCTCAAACATGTTTTGGACCCACATCATTGTCACAAACAGGTCTGACCTGAATGAAGAGACCAAAGCTAATTCCTTTTAACTCTTTGCATTGTTCTGCTTTGAGTTTGACAAAAACAATGCATCACATGCTCATGGTACACTGTACACTTTGAGTTAAGATTTGATCCTGAACATGTTACATGTTAAGGTGGTTTTGAGAGGGTGATGGTTTCTGTTTATCAGCCTGTCCGTTAAACGCTCCGACTGATTGGATGTGAATGAAAAACCTTATATGGGTTGTCCTTTTTTTACGGGGCCTGGACTGGCTGGGACAGACACAGCTGTTGATTAGCAAGGTCAGCACATGAACAGTTGGCCTCATCTTATCTGTCAAGGCTGTAGGATCCTGATTTCACAAGACAATCGTTTTCTGGGTGTAGAGTTTTTATTGGTTCTTTCATCAACAATGAGGATATTTTTTTCTGTTCAAGAGAGTAGGCAACAGTGCTATTTTAGTATAATTTAAATTTCAAATTTTGAATTGGGTTTTATTTTTATATTATAATTAAAATTTTAATTTAAGTTTCAATAATTTTATGTGCTTTTGTTATTATTATTATTTTTTAAAAAACTAAAAATTTTCATCTTTTAAAAAAAAATTTTATTTAAAAAAAAAATATATAAGTAAAATATTTTTAATAGTTTAGTTAACAATAACAACACTCTTAGGCAAATTGATTACGATGCCTTGTTTTATCCAAATAAAGTAGCATCAAATTGATGTCTTTAGCAATCCCAGAATGCATTGCAACAAACTCGGTGAAAAAACAAATCCAAGATGAAGAAAGTAAGAGAATTTATGTTATAAATAAATTTCATATTAAGAAGTATCTATAAATAGTTCAATATAAATATAGATGGACTATTTTACACTGTCAGCAGCAGCTGGTCTCCCAGTCTGACAAGCTTGAAAGTTGACCAAAAACCCTCTAAAACCAGCAAACAGACCAGATGAGGAGACCAGCTAAGATCAACAAACCAGCATAGGCTGGTTTAAAATGTTTCTTCAACAAAGGTTAGTGTGTGCTGTTTGTGTTTATGTTATGTTGTTAGCTTAGCAACATGTTAACATCAACCTCCATTGGAAAGTTGTGAGTTGCTACCTATGTAAAGTGTTTCAAATAAGTCACTTATGAAGTATCTTGATGAACAGGATGTTGGTAATTAGGCGGATGCAGATCACTTGGGTCGCTGTGTTTATTCCAGTTCTATTTTAAAGTTCATTGTTGTACTAATCACAGTATTTTGCCACATCTGGTCGCTACAATCTGATTCAGACTGAGAAACTGTTGTGGGTTATGTAAAAATTAATCGCAATATAAGGGATGAAATTCTTGTTCCTTGGTTAACCACAGGACAAAATTTAAACAAATAATAGCCAGAATTGTGTAAAAACATTGTGTAAGGAAAAGTAGCTTTGCTGCTCTCTCTAAGAAACAGTACTCAGGTTTTGACCTTAATAGCCCTGGTTCTAGTCATGAGGAACTGATAAATCCCTCTTAGCTGGATGCTTGGCCTTTGATTACACAATAGTGCAAAGTGACTTTTCTACAAAGGAGAATTAAACATCTAAAGCCATATTAGCCCTGTTTTCCTTCAAGTAAGTAGGGGTTAAATAATACTAGGTTTAATACTAATGCACAATCACAGTGACCTTGGCCATAACATTGCGAATCTCTAACTCTAACCGCGTGACCTGAAAAGTTATCTTGTATTGATTATGGCAACTGAATCTATGTTTATCATATCAGAACATGGCCTTGCTTGTCAAAATGTAGGCAGCTAACAAAATGTTAACTTAACCATTGTTTTGACATCCAGAAGCAGAATTGTTATAATAAATATGTATGAATATTAATATTAAGATTAATTTTTTAATTTTATAAATATAAAAATTATATTATTATGAATGTTGAGATGCCAAATATATTACACAATGAATATTCAATATATATATACAGTGCAAATGAAAAAATCTGAGCAAAGGCGGCTGTGACAATAAATCTGCATGGTTTGTCCTTTTGATCTTTCAATCAAAAAAATGCACAAAATTCTAACCCATCATTGAAGTAAAACTATTGAAAGTCGGGTGAATATCTCATTGTGAAATAAATGCTTTCTCTAGTTCATGCTGGCCACAATTATTGGAACGTCCTTTTTCCAAGGTAACAACTCTGAGTTTTCTCTTATAATGCCTGATGAGTTTGGAGAACACCTGATAAGAGATCAGAGACCATTCCTTCATACAGAATCTCTCCAGATCATTCAGAGCTAATTGCTATTATGATTAATTGATTTATAATAATAGTATTAATATTAAGATTCAATTTGACTTCAATTATTCAATTATTTAGAAAATGTTAAATAATAATAATAAATAAATAAATAAATATTAAGACTTCTTTTATATATATATA